>NC_140777.1:182484356-182656856 GCF_044657685.1 Stegodyphus dumicola | reverse complement strand
TCGAGTATTATGTCAAATTCAATATAATATCCCCCGTTGAGGTCTACAATATATGATGGTATTATTCAGGAATCAATACTGATATATGAAATCTGTCCTTTCACTATCAATACACTGTGAGAAACATCCTGGCTAACATGTTATTATTACGTTCTATTTGTGTATGATTCAGTATTGTACGGAATATAATTCGTACAAGGCCGAATAAAGAAAGAAACAAGATGCAATATTTGTTAAGGGAAAGAACGATTTTTAATAGCATGCAATTTTCCATAGTTTCTATGGTTGTTGGCGCAAAGGAAGCGTATATTTCAGTTCTCCAGTACTGATAGAGAAATGGATTTAAAACTTTTTGTTATAATAAATAAAAATAAAAAAGTAAAGTTTTTTAGCCCGAAGGGCTATTAACTTCAAAACTGCATTTTGCGTCGATTCACTTTTCAAACTGTTGCCACCAAATATTATCGGCATGTATTATATTTAAAGAAATCAAATAATAAAGAATCTGCGTGAATGTTTCTCGCATTGTGATACGCAACGGTACCTAGAGCCATCCACTTTTGAATAACGTTATCCTTCTGCGAATGTGGGCATCTAGAAGCCCAAATTTGGAATTTAGAATATGTTTTATAAAACGTTAACGCATAAACTTTAACCCTTTGCGGCACAGTGTGTCCGGTCTGGACACACTTAAAAATTTCCTTCTGTACGCACAGAAAAATTGAATGAAAAAGGTTTTATAAGTTACTATAGATTACTCTAAACCTTCTTTATTTATAGTAAATGGCATCTGAACACAAACCAGTCCATATATTTTAGCCATGTTCAGTTTTTTAAGATCCTCATTTTTCAAAAAGATCTTCGAGATTTTTTAGGGTATAAAAAGGATTTGTTTGAAAAGAAATTTCTATGTTATTTTTTTGGCTGTATGCTAATCTCCTTATTCTAGTTATTCCTATTAGTTTTAAAATTTTACCTTGAAAACTTGCCTAAAATCAAACGGCGAACCCTAGGTGTGCCCAGAACGGACTCACCGATAATTTAGGACAACTGGGAGTCTGTGTTCTTTGTTTCTCAGCATATCATCGGTCAGTTCATTGACAACAATGCTCGCTTCAACACTCTTTTCGAAGCTCTATTCAATCAGTGTGCCCACAGAATTAAAACGATAAGTGCTATCTTCACAAAATTGTACTTGTGTACTCCTCTAGGCTTAATTAGACTGCCTACTTTTTTTTTTTTTTTTTTTTTTTTTTTTTTTTTTTTAAATCCAACCTATAACGTTAGCCGGATATAGGTTTGATTAAAAAAAAAAAGGTAGCGTGCCGGAAAGGGTTAACGTTTTATAAATCTTTAGCGTAAATTTTATAAAACTTTAACGAATTTTTATTAACAAAACGATTTCAAAGCGAGCAATGGCAGCAATATTCGGAAAAATACATTTTTATCTCCAGCGCACGAGACTATGTATCGGAAATTCTAAAGATACGCTCATTTTACAATTTGCCATATTGCTGTTGAACAGAATTTTATGGTGTATGGGAGAGGAACATGATATTTAATGAATAGAGGTAACACACGATACGTTACAGAAACGCCCTTCTGTGCGTAATATAAAGTTTGAAAGCTTTCAGATTTTCTTTTTCTTTTATATTCCAGAAAGAAACTGTCCGTTATTATTAAGGGAGGCGTATTATGTCAAATAAAATCATCCAATTTGAAATCTCATGCATTTCATTGATTAAGTCAACAATTACTAGCAAATTTTTCATAATATTACTAGCAAATTATAGTTTAAGAATCAATTAATATAGAGCTTGTAATGACTTAACAAATAATTCGTTTATAAAAGCTAACAATTAAAATAGTATAATAATACTGAATAATAGGGTACTCCTATAGGGTCTCGCGCGCTGGAAATATTTTTTTTTTTTTTTTCGTTTAGTGTTACCATTGCTCGCTTTGAAATCGTCGAGTTTGTTAATCAAAAATTCGTTAAAGTGTTACAAAGTATGAAACAGATAATAAAACAAATTCCAATTTTGGATTTCCAGATGTCCATGTTTGGGTGGAGACATACGTTATTCAAAATGGGATGGCTCTAAATACCGTTGTGTTATCACAATTCGAGAAACATACATACATTTATGCAGATTCTTCATTATTCAAGTTCTTTAAATAATATAGTGTAGGGCTCTAATATTTGGTGGCACCAATTTGAAATATGATACACCGTTTATCGTGATTCAATGCAAAATGCCAAAACGAAATTAATAGCCCTTATGGGCTCACTCCCTTTGGGCCAATGCTTCTTAATTAAGGGTGTTCCAATAAGAATTGTATGGTTTTTAAGCGAAAGATAATAAAACTATTTAAGATACAGAAAACTTTTTTATCATTTTGAAGCACCATTTATGACATCATGTACTGAATGAAACATCATTTAAATGTCCACTTACTGTGATTAATCCAATTATCGATGAATGTGTGCAACAAATCGCGCTTAATAACACTAACACAGCTTTCGATGCTTACTCTTAATGTTCAAAGCTTCGTTGTTTGTTCGCATTCGTTATTGATTTCAAATAGCCCACAAAATGTTATTCAAAGGAGTTAAAACACGACTTCTTGGGCTGGGGGGGGGGGGCAATAACTGTTGAATTTCGTGAAATTATCCTTCCGTCAAACGTCTTCTGGAAATAATGGCGTTAGAAATGTGAGATATGGTACAGCCTTATTGTTACCACACGTCACAAAATCAATGACCTCGCTGCCTAACCATGACTGCGGTTAGGACGCTGACTGCCGTAACGAAGGGCCCAGGTTCGAATTCCGGAGGAGGCATGGATGTTTGTAAATGTACAATGTCTGTGCGGCATGGGGAACTCTAAACATGCACCGAGCCTAAAGTCTTCTCGAGAGTTTGCTGGTAGGGAAAGAGGGATGGTACATCTCGGACCCGTCCCTCCCAGAGTGCTCTCTCTCTGAACATTCGGGAGGGGGATGGAACTGAACTAAATCGGGCTGTCACCTATATAGGGCTGGAAGCTCTTGCCAACGACAGGCACAACTGACTCCTTTGCCACGACGAATGTCGTCGGTTTGTGCTGACTTTGTCAGAGAGATGCGATTGCTATTAACATCAACAAGAATGTCCTCAAGTTTGGCAAAAAAAAAATTGTTATTAGTTATCAATAGTTATTGTTTACTAGTCACTGTAACCGCATCTCCTCCCTCGTTTTGGAAAAAAAGAAAAGTCCGATCATACGGTATGCCGTAAATCACACCATACAACAATCGTTTAAAAATTGTAGTTCATTAAAAATTGCAAAATACAGAAATACCTAAAACACCAAATACAATTAACAATAGTTAATTTTATTATTTTACTATTGACGTTTTATTATTGAAATGAAAGTTTCTACACCAAAACAAAGCAATACGACCCGCGGTCTAGAACGTTTCGCTGTCGCCCCATTTCGCCGTCAAGACATATTTTTCTTTACATGACTGCATTTTATCTTGCCGTATTATACTCGTATTAAATTCATTTAGTTTAATAAAATAATTCTGTTTAGCTTTTATATACTTAATAAAAGTTGCTTTTAATATAGGATATATAGTTCTTTACAAGTATAAAATGTAGAGAAATTGCACATAGTTAGTTGGAAAATTATGTTAGTATCAAAGAGAACTGGGGCTAAACGTCTGATATAACAGAAGTTATATTATCGATTTTAAAATTATGCGGGTACAATATTTACGTGATTCGTCAAAATTCCTTGAAATTTTAATCGGTTGGTTCAGTGAAATCACTCATGCAAGGAGGAAATTCACATTTTTATGAAACCTGAATGGAAAACGGAATGACTTTGGAATCTTTTATTCTGTCCTTGCGTACGGATGTCACGCAAAAACATCGTTAAATTGCATCCGATAGCGGTCAAAACTGATATTTTCATTGAAACATGATACCCAAAATTTTTCGCGATTACAATACTTCCTTTTTACTTCGTATAAGGAAGTACACAAATTGAGCTCACCAAGCCACATATTGCGGCCGCCTGCAATCAAAAACGGAGGTGCACAACTGCGTGTTATAGCAGCCGTATGCACAAAATTGCTACGTTCTGAGACTACTCGTTTCAGAGTTATGCGAGATACGTACGTACGCACAGACGTCACGAAATCTCTGAATACATTTTAAATCAATTTTATAATCCCGTTTGTGGGAAAAGAGTCCTTTATTCTGTCCTTATCTACAAATGTCAGGCAAATACATCATTCAAACAGATTCGAGACCGGCCAAAATGAATATTTTCCTTGAAATACGATACCCGAAACTTTTCTCGATTACAATACTTCTTTTACTTCGTACAAGGAAGTAAAATCGTGAATACTTTAAAAATGAAACATTTTTTTGTCGGATGGTTAATAAATAAGGTATTAAATTTATGTTAGCAAAAGCAGAATCACTTTCTTTAATTAAAAAAAAAATGTTTGGGGCATACAACTGCTGGGATAACAGCTCGCAAAATGAATTATTAATTATCAGACCTTTACAGCAGAACACTGTCGAAACGATAAAATTAATTAATGAACGTCCTTCAATTAATAAATTCCTATGATAAAAGTATTTCTAGGCAGAAGTAATCTCATTATAATTGATTAAAGAAGTATTGTAATCGCGAAAAGTTTCGGGTATTAAAATATCTGTAACTGATATCTTCCGGTTGCAGTTATTTCTCCGAAAATGCTGATTTGCGGTCGATATCGGAATCTTTCGCTGCTAAGAAAATGAAAACTAATCTAAGAAATCAAAAAAACAGAAGCTGATTTTAAACATCGATGGCAATGGAACTTGTTATTCGTCATAATATACTATAGTTGTTTGATTTAAAATTTGACGCAAAAGTGCACTACTGCTATAATGTATTTTCTAACTCCTTCCAGCATGCCTTCCTGGCGTAACGGTTAGCACACTCGCCGCGTATTGCGAGGTCCAGGATGGAGTCCCGGCGCGGGCATTGCGTTTTCTTATGTCTCGGGCTTCAAAAAATCCTAATGACTCTACAGTGGCGCCCGAACTGTAATGGATGATGATTCTTCCCCACTACGATTTGGCTATTGTGTCCCTTAATCTCCAGCGCGCTTTAAAAGGGGGAGTATATAAAGTATTTTCTCCTTTCTTTCAGCATGCCTTTGTGGTGTAACGGTTAACACACTCGGCGTGTATTCGAGAGGTCCAGGTTCGAGTTCTGGCGAGGGTATTGCTCATTTTCCAAGTCTGCAGCATCAAAATAACCTAATGACCAACAATGTAAACACGTTAGTGATAGTGTTAATGTTGCACCAATGACGCCAGTAGAGCGGAATGTTTTTATCATCTTACTCCTATTTTCCAATCACCAACCTCTCTACAGGCTTTCTAGATCGGAAAATTTTAGGAGCCATTGCTTCGTAAAGACAATAAATGCACCGTCTAATCGGTATAGAGGTTAACGACGTTGCTTGTCGTATCGGAGACCCGGGGTTGGAATCCCGAAGAAGGCATGGATGTTTGTAAATGTATAGTCTCCGTGCAGCACGGAGGCTCTCTAAAAATGCGGCGAGCCGAAAGTCCTCTCGAGAGGTTAGCGGGAGACCCTCGAACGCGCCCCATCCAGAACGATATTTATTATTATATTTAAGTAAAACAGAAAACTGGTTCTTTATTATTTAATTTGCCCAGAAAAACTAATAATTTCGTTTTGGCATTTTGCGTTAAAAAGTATAAAAGGCGAATTACGTTTCAAATTGTTGCCACCCAATATTAGAGCCCTGTTTTATATTTAAAGAAATTCAATAATTAAGAATTTGCACAAAGGCATGTATTGTTGCGAGCGTACGGGTTCGTTGCGAAATGAATGCACAATTTCGATGAAAAAGGAACAAAATTTATTATTATCACAACAAATAATGCTTAAAATTCCTCAGATATTCGTGCAGTATTACAAAATCTGATAGCAGTTATCTTTTAACTACTTAAATGTTCAAGAGCACTTAATTCAAAATAGCTAAAGAAAGCTCATCCGCAAATTCGCTACAGTCAACAAGAGCAGTTTTCTATACAAACTCTTAAAACAACAACTAGCTAACTAACTATCAACGAACTGAGAGGTTTTTCTCCTTTTATAAGATTTTAAATCGCGCTAGAATTTTCTGGAACTTTCTCGAAATCTAAAAGAGATATTTATCTGTTTAATGTTAAATGCACGTGCCCTTGTATTTTTAATTTTTCCGGCTTAGCTATCCTTTAATATTCGTCACGCGCTGCACTGCACGGGGATTAAAGCAATTTAATTTGTAATTCAACTAACATTAGCTATTTAAATGCCAAATCTGTAACAGTATGTTACTCGCATTGGGGTAAAACGACGGTACCTAGAGCCATCAAAATTTGAATAACGTAACCTTCCATAGAATATGGGCGTGTGGAAGCCCTAATTTGGAATTGGGAATTCGTTTTATCATCGATTTCAAATTTTTTCAGATAGTAAAGAATTTCTGATTAACAAACTCAAGGATTTCGAAGACAGTAATGGCAACACTGCACGGAAAAGAGAAATATTTATATCTCCAGCGCGCGAAACTGTGTATCCAAAATGTTAAAAACAACGCTCTTTTAAAATTATTTTGCGATATGGCGGTTGAACTGAACTTTATGGTTTAAATGCGAAAAACATGATATTTAATAAATAAAGGTTGCGCGTAAAACGTTAAAAAAAGTCCCTTTGGGCGTAATATAAAATCTGAAAGCTTTCAGACATTTTTTTATTTAGTTAGTTCATAGTTATTGGAAAAAAAGTTTTTAAATTCCTCACATTGCTATCTGAAACATAGTTCGATCCAGGTTCAAATCTCAGCGACTAAGGTCGTAGGGTCATTAGGTTATTATTTTTGAAGCAAGAGACATGAAAAATGAGTAATGCCCTCCCGGGTCTCGAACCCTGGGCCTCTCGAATACGCGCCGAGTGTGCTACCGTTACAACCACGAAAGCACGCAAAAGGGGGGGTAAAATACTTTATAAGGTGACTGCATGAGATATTTCTGGTTTTTCTCACGTGCAACGTCAATAAGAACGAATTTTTTTTAGAAAATCCTCCACGAAGGCATTTCTTTACCATCGCTGATAGCCCCGTTATTTTTTGCTGTGATTTGATAGATTTAATTCCTGAAGATATACTCTTCAGCGAAGAAAAAATATTTAGTCAACATTTAATGTATGCAGAGACTACATGAGAAATTGCAGGTTTCGAAAGTTTAAGAAGAAAAAAGATAGTAAAATGTGATCATCTAAGCAATTAATGCAATCATGTTTCAAGCTTCACCATTAGCTTCGTCATCCCTAAACGACAAACTTCGATGTAGTCACAACGCATACAGAGGCCTCGGAAGATTCAAAATCGATGATATGTTAATTAGATGATGTCCTTCATCTCTGTCATGCAATCCTTTCTCGTATACATTCCAACCCCCGATGGTGCAAACCTAACGTACCATTATCATTGTCATTATGTCTCATCTTTCTAATGCGTTCGCTAGCTTTCATAATATGATTCTAGATTTTGTCTATGTGTTTATTTATAGCATCATTTTAGATGTTAATGCATATTAACCGTTAACATGCAAGTTCTGAAATCTCTTATCATTGCGTTATGTCTAAAAAATCTGATGTATACACACGTTTCCTTCTACGGAATATTAAATAATACGCCTTTTTTTCTGCATTTCTTTTAAACTTATTTTCTTTAATTTAATTAGAGATAGATTTCTCATTCAATTAATTCAGTTCTCACTCCGCGGCAAGGCAAAAATGCATAAAAACTCAAAATAATTTCATTAAAAACATAAAACACCAAATACAGTTAAACAATTAAACAAACAATTTTGACAATTAAAATTACAATTTCTACGCAAAAATGAGCCATTCGGCCTGTAAGCAAGAAGACAGATTTTTCGGTGAACAAAACTAAAAGTTTCCTTTTGATCACACTCGGCAAAAAGACGCTGAAGGTGCAGAAACTGACTTAATTCACCATTCTACGAAATTTCAAATGTAAAGAATCAGATGAGTGCACCACATGACTTTTTTGTACGGAATATTAAAATATCAACATTTTTTCTTGCATTTCATTTAAGCTTATTAGATCGAATTAAATCTACTTTCTCGATATGGCATAAACCACAATAGAATAAATGCACTCTTTAACATTGACTCTATTTGTTTCCCATGGCAAAACTCTGGCCCTAGGTTCACTTAACAGTGTTACATTTCGTTCATTTTTTAACTCAGAATGCACAAAATTTATATTAAGAATTATTTAATTGTTGCCACATGTTCTATTCAAATATTATAATAAATCTAAAACGATGTATAAAAAAAATTAAGCAATGAACAACAACAAAGAAACGGTTTTTCACAGATGATTCAGTATTTCTCATTCAATTAACTCATTTCTCACTTTGCGACAAGGCAAAAATACATAAAAACTCAAGATGTCTGTACTGAAAATTTTGAAGTAAAATCTTAAACACTTATTTCTTCAAACAAATTCCAGAATGGATTAAGCATGATTTAATTCGCAATAATAAAAGAAGGCGTTATCTTTGTTATTGCAAAGCTTACTTTCTCTAGATTGGCACGAAATGTTTCAAATGTAAACAAGCAATGGCCGCCATGGAAAAAATTATTAGGATTAGCGGCACTTAAGCAAACTTTAAATTCTTGATAATTCTAAAAATATTGCATACAGTCTCACTAAAGGCATAAAAACCTTAACCGCAAGATAAGAACAACATAATTCAATCATTTTTAAAGCAAAAAATGTACACTTTAGAAACATATAAGAATAAAAATACTGATATCACTGAGCCGAGTAATAGAGTGGATATATATATATATATATATATATATATATATATATATATATATATATTTAATTTTATATACTTTTGGTGCAGCCGATTGCAACCAAAATACGAGGCGCACATCTACATGTTATAACAGTCTTATATACGAAATTGCAGCGTTCTGAGGCTACTCGTTTTTGAGTTATGCAAGATACATACGTACGTATGCACAGACGCCACGGAAAATTCTCTGCAGAATTCATTTTAAATCAGTTTTATAATTTTTTGGAAGAAAAAGAGTCTTTTATTCAGCCCTTACGCACAGATATCACGCAAAACATCGGTAAATTGCACTCGATAGCGTAGAAAATGGATATTTACGTTGAAATTCGATGCCTGGAACGTTTCGCGATTACAATACTTCTTTATTACTTCGTACAAGAAAGTAATAAATATAGCTGCTATGGTAAAAAAATTAGCTCGGCCGCACTTAAACAACTTTTAAATTGTTCATAATTCTACAACTGCATGCAGGTTAACTAAAGCCATTAAAATCTTAACCGGAACATACGAACTACACAATTTAATTGTTTTAAAAGCAAAAAATGCACAATTTACCAACATATAAGAATAAAAAAAACTGAGCTTACTGAGCCGAGTGTGAGTATTCATTGATTTTTTTAAATAGGATTTTGCCTATTTGAAGAGTTTTGGTTTTAACGTTTTTAAAGCTTTGTTGCATTTATAAGATTACATGACATTTATTAATTTTAAAATTCAGTTTTTGGTCTTTGAAAAATTAGTTCTAAATTTCTTATTTCTGTCTTTAATGATTATGTTTCTGCAGCTTAATGCACAAAAATACTAGCCATGTTTAAATTTGGTTTTCAAAAGAATTTTTTTGTAATTATACATATTTATATACTTTTGGTGCGGTGGATTGCAACCGAAAGAGGAGGTGCACAACTACATGTTATAGCAGACCTATATACAAAATTTCAACGTTCTGAGGCTAGTTCTTTTTACGTTATGCGAGATATATCCGTACTTACGTACAGACGCCACGAAAAAATCTCTTCTGAATCCATTTTAAATCAGTTTTATAATTCGTTTGGGGAAAAAGAGTCCTTAATTCTGTCGGCCCACCAGCGGCCGAGCGGTTAAGTCGCTGAACACTGGTAGTTCGATCCGAGGTTCGAATCCCGAGAACGGGCTGGCTGCATGGGTGTTTTTGTGGTATTCCCCATGTGTAACGTGTATACAAGCCAGTTTACCTTAGAAAGTCCTCCACGAAGGCATCCCTCCTCTTAGGCAGATAGCCCTCGAGGCTTTTGCATAATCACACACACCTTTATTCTGTCGTTACGTACAGATATCATGCAAAACATCGTTAAATTGCATTCGATAGCGGTCCAAATGGATATTTTCGTTGAAATACGATACCTAGAATTTTTCATCATTACGATATTTCGTTTACTTACAAGAGAGTAAAAATAGGCAAACGAAGTTGGAAATTTTACGTCTTTTTCTTCAAGAAGGTTAAAGAATTTTCAGTAATTTTTATATTCTTTATATATTATAATTTTTACATTTTTTTAATTGTTTTTGTATTTTGAAATTTTTATGTTTTTGTTTTCTGTATTTCGTTTAAAGAGCAGCCCACCTTTCATAATTTATTTTTTTTTAATTTAACTTTTGTTTCTATATTAATGAACTTATTTCGCAGTTATATATATCAGTTAATATATATCATTTTAATATGAAAGTTCTCAGCTCTTAATTACACATACAGAGACGGAAAGAGAATGTAAAAACTAAGTTAAATTAATGACTAACTTAAAAAACTAATTTAATCGTTCAAATAAATTTTAATTTCGCTCAAGTGCAGAAATAATTAAAAGGTAATTATTCAAATTTTCAAACTTTAAATATTTTTACTTTTCAAACTTAACAAAAAATACAAGGTGAAAAGTAAAAAGAATGATTTGGAAAGGTAAAAAGAATCTATACTTTTGAAATATGTGCGCGTTTGTCTGTCTGTTCGGTTAGCTGGTTGGTTGTTTGTGGCATTATCTCCTCTGGAACAGCCGAGAGTTGAGTTTTGAAAAGGTACCCCCGGATTCTAAAAAATCGTGGAAAGCCATTCCGACTATTCTCATCTTCGTACAACTTTAATCAGCCGAGATATTAATTAAAAATTCTGAAAACGCTCATTTTCCCGAGTGGCAACAGTCTTGCAAGCTGGAGATAAAAACTGCTTTATTTCGAAGAGTATTGAAACTCTTCGCTTTTAAATTGTAGAGTTTGTTAATAAAAAATCTCTATATACAAAATATGAAATAAAAATAGCATTGCGAAACATTAAATACATTATTCGCGATTCCAAACATTCGTGGGAAGCAATTTTGATCAACCTCATCTTCAAACGACTTTAATCAGTCCAGATATTAATTGAAAACACTAATTTTCAACCTTTTATTTTGGGTGCCATCTTGGTCGACAGACACTATGCGCTTCCAAACATCCGGTTCCATCCCGAGCCCTTCCGTGCAGCCGTCAGAGTCATTACCATTGTCCGCTTTCGGCGGCAAATTAAAATATCTTAGACGGTGATAATATAAATTTTTCCTGACTAAACTAGCTCAGAAATTTAATGGCGCGTTTTAACGACAGCCAGCAAAATGGCTGGTGCCGGAATACTAACAGGTAACGTTAGGCGGAAAAAAAAAACCTGCAAGCACCGCTGCAAAAAGCATCTAAAGCATCGAAAATCCTCACTTTAAATACTCTTCAACCTAATTTGTACTTAATAAGGGTGTATAGACATTAGGTTATGTCGAAGCGGGAGACATGAAAAATAAGCAATGCCCTCGCCGGGACTCGAACCACGGAACTCTCGAATATGCGCCGAATGGGCTGACCGATACACTACGAAGGCGGGAAAAATACCTTATATATATTTCTTCTTTCAAAGGGCGACTGGGGACTAGGGGACCGAATCGCCCAATCCTGGTGGGGGTGGAGAATTATCGTCCACCACCCTTTTTTATTTCGGGCGCCACTGTAGAGACATAAGGTATTTTTTTAAACAGGAGTGCATGAAAACTGAGTTACGCTCTCGCCGGGACTCGAACCACGGACCTCTCGAATACGCGCCGAGTGTGCTGGCCATTACACAACGGAGGCCAGCTAACAAAGCGGGAGAAATACCCTATAAGGGCTAACGGACATTAGATGTTATTTTAAAGATCCAAATCATAAAAATTGATCATATTAATTACTATAAAATACCTTACAAGAGTAAAACTGTTTTTTCACAATTCTTGCTTAACTTCTACAAATAAATCCTCATTCTCCTTCTATCACTGTTTCCATTTCAGAGATTAAAATGTCATTTCTAAATTTTTCGCTTAATCAAAATTTTATTAAGTACTCCCGATATCATTCAATAAAGTGCTTTTTAAAGTACAAAAAATATATTTCCCCCGGGAGAAAATAAAAAGATGTTTCAGTTAAATAAAAACAACATTAATAGCTTAAAAACAGACCCCCCCCTTTCTTTAGCAAACAGAAGTACACTTTTCCCCCCATTTCTTTAGCATTCTACGAAGCATACTTTTCAGTACTCGACATATTCCTTTCCTTTCGACGCATTGCTTCAATTTATTCTTTAATTCCATAAGCAATGCGCTGCTAAAACGTTTGCGAATGGCTAGGCTAAAATAGGCAACGTGCCGTTACTATGGAAACAGCTTCAGATAAACATCCAGTCGGATATTTCTATTGAATACAAGTACACCAGACATTGTAAATTTGTGCTCCCCAACAATTATTATTCAGGCCCCTTTTACTAGTTAAGCACCAGAATTGATTTGAATGGAACACTTTACTGCTTGACGAAATAATAATAATCGTTTAAATGGACAATTTAAAACGAAAGAGCTGTTATTGAGGTAATGTAAAATCCATAAATGTTTTTATTGAGCACTGCAACTTTAAGCAATTTCTTCAAGAAGATTTCAAAAAA
Organism: Stegodyphus dumicola; assembly: GCF_044657685.1. Taxonomy (NCBI): domain Eukaryota; kingdom Metazoa; phylum Arthropoda; class Arachnida; order Araneae; family Eresidae; genus Stegodyphus; species Stegodyphus dumicola. Next base: position 182,643,936 of record NC_140777.1, on the reverse strand, counting down.
AAATTTTCCCTTCAACAATGGTATCAAATTTAGAAACTTGAGATCTGCTGCACAAATAAGGATAGACAAAAGACATATTTCTATTAAAAATTATTAGAGTTGCACATTTCTCTAAATATTAAAATTCTTTTGATTCCATTGTTCTGTGTATTGCTGTAATAATGTATTATTAGTCCAAAGGGACAATGTGCCCTGAAGAACTATTATTTTCGTTTTGGCATTTTGCGTTGGTTCACTATAAATGTCCGATTCACTTTTCAAACTGTTGCCACCAAATGTTAGAGCCCTGTATTATATTTGAAGAAATTAAATAATGAAACATATGCATAAATCCACGTATTTTTCTCGCACTGTGATAAAGCAACCGTACCTAGAGCCATCCAAATTTAAATAATGCAATCTTCCATAGAATATAGGCATGTGAAAGCCCTAGTTTGGAATTTGTTTTATTATCGATTTCATATTTTGTCAGACATTAAAAAATTTGTGATTAAGAAACTCAACGGTTTCAAAGCGAGGAATGGCAACACTGTACGGAAAAAGAAACATTTTTATCTCCAGCCCGCGAGATAGTGTATCGGAAATTCTAAAAATATGCTTATTTTAAAATTATTTTCCGATATTGCTGTAAAATTGAATTTTATGGTTTGAGAGCCGAGAACATGATGTTGTTAGGATTATTTTTTCTTCCCTGACACCAGTTGTTACGTTATTTTCTTCCTTCACGTTCGTACGGGGTTCGTGTGGATTTGGAGCGAATAACGACGAAACTTGATGAAGTATCGAAACTCACATTTTTGGCCAGTATTGTCAGGACAGCTCCAAAGTCACGTTTTACAGTCGACGAAGATCTACTACACACATGCTGAAACAATCAGCGACACAGCTTTCACACTGTCAGGCTATCACGATGGAGATAGCTTCACTGCAAAACACCTGAGTACAGCTCCCGACTCTGCTCGGTCGTACTCGGAACTCCACGTACTCTCGACACTCTCTACGCTACAACTCGCGATCCACTCGACGACAAACAAAGCACGGCTCCCGACTCTTCGGTTCAGTCGTTCCCGGAGCTCAACACGCTCTCTCGAAGATGCACTAAACGCGATACACTAAGAGACTCCTTCGGTGCACTCGACGACCCACTCGGCACTCGCTGCCCGGCTGTCAACTCGATCGACTCCGCACGGACTGACAAACTCGAGACTAACTTCTTTACTCTTGACGAGGCCCTCTCTCAATGACTGAGTATTAGCTCGCTAGACGAGGCACACACTAACTGACTGCGAACCAGGCAGAGTTTATATAGCTTTCGGCTTGTTCGAGGACTTTCTGGGCTAAACCGGTAAGAATTCGTTCCAGAAGGTTCTCCATCTGTCTATGGCATATCGCCAATTTTGTCGCCAAATGGGCGATTTCTCGCCAAATGTGGCGACTTGCCCTTCTCTTGCCATTTTATGGCAACCTTAAAACTGTTTTGCGGATAAGCCATCTCAGCGCGTCTGTACATTTCGTAACACTATTTAATAAATAAAGGTAACTCAAAAAACGTTAAAAAAGACGCCCCTTTGGACGTAGTTTAAAATCTGAAACATTTCAGATTTTTTCATTTCCTTTCAATTACTGACATTTTTAATATCATGAACATCAAATGGTCTAAAAAATCCAACAATTTTACAATATTCGCCAAAAATTCAGAAATTAAGTTGCAATTTTCGTCCAAGTTTCATGAAAAGTCATTTAATTTTTTTTTTAATTTTCTATTTATTTTGTAGAGACATTACGATTTTTTCGAACAGGCAAGATGACAAATTAGCAACGCCTTCACCGGGAATCGAACCACGGACCTCTGGAATAAGCGCCCAGCGTGCAGACCACTACACCACCAAGGCATGCTACGTAGGCTGGAGAAATACCTTATAATATATTTATTAGCTCAAAGGGTGTTAACCCAGGACAGTTATCAATTTCTTAATTTCGTTTTGGTTTTTTGTGTTGAAAACATAAAGTGTCGGTTCACTTTTCAGATTGTTGCCACCAAATATTATTGCTTTTTTATATTTAATGAAATTAAATAATGAAGAATATGTATAAATATATGTTATTTCTCACACTGTGATAAATTAACGGTAGCTACTGCCATCCAATTTTGAATAACGTAACTCTCAACCAAATATAAGCATCTGGAACCCTAATTTCGAATTTGGTTTATTACTTTGTAAGGATCTTAAGTTTTACTAGCGTTTATTTTATTTTAAATCTTTACTATCACTTCTTATTTTCTACTTCCGGCCAGAATTAAAAGCGTTAACTTATTTATGCAAAATTTGTCTGGCGAACGCCAAGTACTTAAGTTGTGGCTTTTTGCCAAGCGAGAGAGAGGAAGGAGTTAGTCGAAGCAGGCCGCTTCTTGCCTTAGAAGTTTTACTCGGTTGCTGGTTGCCTTCCAGGACAGAGGTTTAATCCTCGTGATAATTTTAAACGTATTGTAGTGTTAACAGTTCTCTGTACTACACACGGCTTCCTGTTAATATAAGGCCAATCTTCCACGTTTATTATTCCAAAATTTAAGTTAGAGTTTAGTTATATTTTATATTCTTACGTTCAGACGACAAGTAGTTGGTCTCTGTATTCCGAAGTAAGGAAATTATTGTAAAGAGTGAAAAATAAAGGGTTTCGTATACCCTTCCTGTGTATCTTGTCTACTTCCCACAGTTATTGAACATAGCTTTAGTAAGCTCCCTGTTCCGAGTAAGGTCTGTGCATGTTCCCAAAGAAAGTAAGACGGAATATTGAACCTGATAACTTATTTCATATTTTATAACACTTTAACGAATGTTGATGAAAAAAAAACTCACCGATTTCCAAGCGAGCCAAAGCAACACCGTACCGAAGATAAAACAATTTTATCTGCAGCACGCGAGACTGTGTACTGGAAATTCTAAAGATATGCTCATTTTTAAAATTATTAGCCCAGATTAATTTCACTTTGGCATTTTGCGTCAAAAACTTTAAATGTCCGTTTCAGTTTTCAAATTATTGCCCCCCAATATTATCGCCCTGTATTATATTTAAAGAAATTAAATAATGAAGAATCAGAATGAATGTACGTTTGTTTCCCGCATCGGGATGAAACAACGGTACTCAGAGCCATCGAATTTTGAATAACGTAATCCACCATTCGAATTTGGGCATCTGGAAGCCCTAATTTAGAATTTGGAATTTGTTTTATTATCGATTTCCTATTTTTTAAAGCATTTATGAGTTTTTGATTAAGAAACTCAACAATTTCTTAGCAAGCAACGGCTCTACAGAAAAAAAAAAATTATCTACATCGCACGAGACTTTGTATCGGAAATTCTAAAGATATGCTCTTTTAAATATTTTGTGAAATTGCTGTTGAATTGAATTTTTTCGTTTAAGTAAGAAGAGCATGATATTTAATAAATAAAGGTAACACAGAAAATGTTAAAAAGACCTCCTTTTGGGCGTAATATAAAATCTGAAAGGCTCGCAGATTTTTATTTTTATATAATTTTAATTTTAAATTAAATTTTTTTGAGATATTGCTATTGAATTGAATTTTATAGTTTAAGTGCTAACAACATGGTATTTAATAAATAAATGTAACACATAAAACGTTAAAAAAACCCTTTGGGTTTAATTGAAAATGTGAATGCTTTCAGATTTTTTTTCGCAGTGTGGGTTCACAACCAATTGTAGTGAAATTAAAAGAATGATAGGGATGTATGTCGATACGGTGTACAACATTACAAAAATAAAAATTACTCGTTACAATTACGTTTCATGCTAGGAAAACAGTGCAGATGAAGTGTCAGAAATTTTAAATTTACTAACATGAAAAAATTTCAGACTTTTTCCTGATACATTTAATATTCCAGAGCCAAAGCCGAACTCGCAGAAGTTTATTTGATGGGAAACGTACGACTTTGTCAAAGAAATGTACAAAAAAATGTCCTTTGAGTTAGCTTTTACTCGAAAAGCAATATATATCAGGTTGCTGTATTCCAGACAAAAATAATTGAATTGGAACTTTCCTTCTCTGCTTTGTCTCCGAAGCACTCTCGTGGAATTCGATTTCGAAACTGTGTTCCATATTACGAGCGAAGATAAAATTCCGCTGATTTGTTCTTGCGGCTGACATAATAAAAACACACTCAGACGTTTAGTGCCCATAACTTCGAAATAAATATATTTTGAAATTTAACTTGAAAAAAATGGTAGTGGATTGTTCGGTAAACCTTCCATTTTAAAGAATTTCAAACATATATCGTAATGCACATATATTCTTCTTTACGGTATTCCCTCTTTACTTTTCTTCTTCTGACTTATTATTTCCATGTACGAAGTAAAGGAAGTGTTATAATCACGAAACATTCCGGGTACCACATTTCAAAGAAAATATCCATTTTGACCGCTATAGAATGCAATTTAACGATGATTTTGTGTGACATCTGTACGCATGGACAGAATATAGGACTCTTTTTCCCCAAACGACATATAGAACTGATTTAAAAGGGATTCAGAAGATATTTTTTCGGGGCGTCTGTACGTACCTATGTACGTATGTATGTATCTCGCGTAACTCAAAAACGAATAGCCTCAGAACGTTGAAATTTTGTATGTGGGACTGCTATAACATGTAGATGTGCACCTCCCTTTTTGTCTGTAATCGGCCGCACGAAACGAATATATATATATATATATGTAATAATAAAATTCCATAGTCAAGAATACACTTAAAATTCTAAGCGTATGTTCTTTTCATTTTTAATGGCGACGTTCTCTTATTTGAAAGTACGTGGATTTACATCCACTGCCCCGTAGTCAAGTTGTTTTTCCCGCCTTTTCTACACATACAGTTATAGAATGTTCTGAAAATATTTAATATTTAAAGCGAACTGGATCGGCTGACGTCATTTCTTGGAAGCTCCGCCTTTCCAGAGGCTATAAAGACTCGCAAAGGAATATCGGGGCTTTTTCTTAAGTGTCACGATGCAGTAAACTTCATACAAAAACTTATTAGTAATTCTTTTTTATTTACTCCGGAGATATGAATTTTTGTAACTGCTATTTCTCCTGACCAATAATAAATGGATCCTGTTTTTTTTTTTTTTTTTAAACTTATCGTCTGATAATTTAAGCTACGACTACATCTATGATTTTTCACCAATCTAGTTATTCCAGACAAAAGCTGGTATATCACATATATATATATATATCCACTCCTTATATATATAGATAGAGAGATCCACTCCATATATATATATATATATCCACTCTCTCTCTCTCTCTCTCTATATATATATATATCCACTCTGTTACTCAGCTCAGGGTGCTCAGTTTTTTTATCCTTATATGTTAATAAATTGTGCATTTTTTGCTTTAAAAATGATTGAATTATGTTGTTCTTATCTTCCGGTTAAAGTTTTTATGCCTTTAGTTAACCTGTATGTTATAGTTGTAGAATTATCAACAATCTAAAAGTTGCTTAAGTGTGGCTAAGCGTAAAATTTTACCATAGCAGCCATATTTGTTTACATTTGAAAATTAACAAAATGCTGGATTTATTGCCAATCTAGAGAAACTAAGCGCTTCGCAACAACAAAGTAACATCTACTTTTATTATTGGGAATTAAATAATGATTAATTCATTTTCGAATTATCATTTAAGTTATTAAACAATTTTATATATTGACTCAACATAGCGTTCACAACAAATTAAGTCAATTTCTACCCCTTCAGTATCTTTTTGCGGAGTGACACAAAACTAATTTTTCAGTTTTGTGCACGGAAAAATCTGCCTTCTTTCCCGCTGACGGACTGCTCTTTTTTTGTGTAGAAACTGTATTTTTAATTGCTAAAAAAATTAATTATTTTAACCGTATTTGGTGTTTATATTTTTCTATATCTTTCAATTTTTAATATAGATATTTTGTTTTTACGTATTTTTGCTTTGTCGCGAAGTGAGAACTGAGTTAATTGAATGAGAAATCTATCTCTGATGAAATTCGATGAAATGAGTTTAAATGAAATGCAGGAAAAATGCATATAATATTCCTTACAAGGAAGTTATTTGGTGCAGATATCAGAATTGTTTATTGAAGAAATACAACATATAATACATATAGCTTTCAAAATATCAGCTAACGTGCTTTTTACGTTGTCGATAATGGAACAAGAGAAAAATAATGTTGCAACGTGCAATGTTGGTTCGTAATGGATACACAACCGATGATAACTTGATGAAATTAATTTTTTCAAAAACATTTTACAATTCTGTAACTTTTCACGGAAAATTACACGATGAATCATGCAATGTACATGATTCCCTTTCAGTATGACGGAACACAATCAGTAATTACTCTTCAGACTACTAAGAATGTTGAACACAAGGCAATGCAAAAAGCCTCAAATGCGTGGAATGGGCTGAGGAACTTGTTGCACACATTTTGTGCCTGCACTTCGTTCAAACAAGTTCGGGACATGCCCTTATTTTTCAAACCATCAGAACTTCTATGTCCCGGAGATGTAACACCTGCATCAGGGTGCGGGATGTAATTTCGAACACCTTCTTTGATGACGATCGTTGTCTATTTTTGTTCTTATTTCTTGATTTCTACTGTGCTAATCATTTCTCATAAGCGTTATCTTATCAAACAGCCAGCATTTCGCAGCAAAATATGCAAGATAATGCAAAAACTGGAGGAATTGGGAACAAATTTGCGCAGTGTGGAATCTCAGTCAATCTCTCTTCTCTATCTCTCTTTTTTTAATTCTATATATTATGAAACATGTATGTATTATGGCCCACTGTATATATTATGAAACATGTATGTATTATGGCCAATGAAAGTTATTATGAACTGTGTATGTATTATGTAACAGGTTCAATATATTATGAACTATATAAACAAGTATGAACTATGTAAGCATGTGTATGTATGAAATATGTAAGCACGTATTATGAAAAGATCTATGTATTATGAACTACTTGCATGTAAGCATGTACTATGAACTATATCTGTCATGAACTACGTAACTATGTAAGCATATATTATGAACTATGTAAGCGTATATTGTGAACTATGTAAGCATATACTATTATGAACTATGTAACTATGTAAGCGTATATTATGAACTATGTAAGCATATATTATGAAATATGTAAGCATGTGTGTGTATGAACTGTGTAAGCATGCGTATGTACGAACTATGTAAGAATATATTATGAACTATTTAAGCATGTGTATGTATGAACTATGTAAGCATATATATGAACTATGTAAGCATGTGTATGTATGAACTATGTAAGCATGTATATAGGATCAATGTATGCCCTTATAGGGCCCATGAGGTGTTGCTCCGGATAGTTGCGGAACCTGGACTAGACCCTAATAGTCTAAGTAAGCCGCACGGGTGTCCAGAATCTGCTCTCAACTGTGCTAAGCATAATAAACATGTTTCCTCACTCCGTTCATGTTCTTCCTTTCTTGCGTTTTGTGTCGTCACTACCACGTCAGGAAAGGCATTTCGACCATGCATTGCTATGTAACTTTTCATCGTTTAGGTGTATTCTGTCTCTCCTGAAAGTGTGTAACTGATTTGCTGAAACACCTTGTATATTATTTCGATCCCCCATCTTTATTCAGTTCAAATGGCAAATCATTATTCTTTTAGATTCTCCAAAATTACGTATGCAATAGTAATTATAATTAAACAAGATTAACTTTAAATTGATTGCGTCATACTGTTCAAACAAAGGAAGAGAGATGGGAAGAGCGGGAGCAAATGTCTTATAGCAGTAGAAGGAGAAAACGGTCTGACTAAAAATGGCACCAACTCTGCATTTATAATAGCGGTTATATAACAAGCCAGAATGTTCTCGAAAGTACTGGTTTATGAGAAGATCCTGAAACTGCGGAAAGTTATTTAGAGGTTGCCTGTTGGCGTAGGAGAGCTAAGCCCTCCTATTTTTTATATTTTACATATATATAATTAAAGAAAGGAGAACAAACTAAAAAAGACCTCTGTGGTCCAGAATTTTGCGCATTGAGCTGCAAAAGTTAGAAAACAAGGTAAAAAGAAAATTCTTAATGCTTCAGCTTAAAAGTGGCTGTGATACTGTGGTGAAAAAAAAAATTTTAGCATAAGTAAAATAAAGTGCTATGAAAAGTGTAAATACAAAATAAACGAAATTATCACTAGAACACAAACATACAAATAAAAAAGCGTATTTAAAACTCAAATCTAATTGGAAGTAATATGTTGATTAAAGTTAAGACAAGCTTTAAACATTTGAATAAAAATACAATTGTGATATAAGACGTAAGCAAAAATACAAAAAAAAAAAAAAAAAGCGGTAAATCGTAAATTAGCCCAATTCGAATCTCATTATTGACTCTTCAGGGGAAATACATAATGATTTTTGAATAATTCCATATCGCGTTTCGTCAAAACAGAAAATTGAAACTGCACACGAAAGTTTTTGAATACTTAACTGAAAAAATATATATATACATAAACAATCTGCGCGGCGAACCGCTTAAAATAGATATCCTAAAAAGGGAAAAATCAAAAAAGAACTTTGTAAGATTCCTCACTCCTTTTGTCTAAGATGAACGTCGAGGAACCCAGCGAACTACGTAGCGACTTATCGCTGAGTTCAAACATCTAAAAGCGTAGACTCAAGAGGGATTAAAATACCCCTTATTTCACTCATAAGAATAACAATCGGTCCCTTCTCGGGCTTACAGGAAGCCTCTACTAGCGCTTTAACTCAAAATAAGAAAATATGAAAGTAAACTATAGTTAACTAACGAACCGAAGCTGGACACAGCGAATATCAGTATGCACGTAATACATGGCCGAGCGTAACAGCTTCAAGGGTGACTTAGCCCAAAGGCAAACCCGTGCCACTAAGGATTCCTAGCACTCTCTATCGAAGTAAGTAGAACCATCTTTAAATACTTCTAACACATTTGCATTCAACGCGATTCTAAAAACCCGTTCTGGCAGGAAGTTGCAAGTGGAAACGAGAATTGATAGGAAAGGGCTTTGAAATTAAAATAACTGTTATAAAATTAAAGTATACCTTACAACTTTAATACGTCCAGCTAGTTAAATTTCATTAAAATACTTCATACTTTTTAATTAAATATCTCATAATTTAGATGAACTTTTATTTAAATGAATCACATTAAAAAATGGGAAAAGTATTCTTAGTAACTGCATTGGTTGCTTTTAAATCGCTTGGTTTGTTAATCAGTAATAAACAAATTAAATTCAAAGCTAGAACGTTAAATACCTTACGCTTTACTGAATGCTGACAAGTTAGCACATAGAAGATAAAAGTATTTAACTTTAGAAAGTGGCAACATAGTGCTTTTAAATGCTTGAGTTTGTTGACTAAAACTTACAGGTAAAATATATTTTATTTTATCGAATGGCAACAGTCTGCCGAGCTGGAGATAAAAATGGTTTATATCGAACAGTGTCGCCTTTTCCTCCGATTCAAATCGCTGAATTTGTTAAACAAAAATTCGTTAAATTTGTGCAAAATACGAAATAAATGAAAAACTAATTCAGAATTTGGGCTTCGAGGTGCACATGTTCGGGTGGAGGACTACGTGTATTAAAACTTCAGTGATCGTCGTTTTGTCATAGTGCGATGAAAATACACACATAAAGATTCTTCATTATTTAACTTTTTAAAACTAGCGGAAGTACCCGATTAAAAGTAATGCATCCAACAACAGAGAGAACGATACCGCTGTAATTCTTCTCTAATAACGATGCAAAAAATACGATTCATAATCATACATTTTTCAGTCTGATGCGATATGGAACCCGCATAAAAAATTTCCATAGAAAAATAAACTAATTCTTTGTCATTATATCAACAACAATGGCACACAGTTTTGAATGATTTTCGTCTTTCTAATGAAATGGTTGAAAAAGCTCGAGTTTCATCCAATATTTCACCTATATTCAATTTTAATCGATTGAATGTGGCAAAAAAATGGATAATTATTCATTAGAAATCAATAACGCGAACAAATAAGCACACACACACACACACACAAACACACATTCTTTATCTAGAGAGAATTTGTAAAACTTGTAAAAATGTTTTGATTAACAAACTCTACAATTTGAAAGCGAGCATTACCAACACTTTTCGAAATAAAGCATTTTTATCTCCAACGTGCTAGACTGTTGCCACTCGGAAAAACGTGTGCTAAAATTAATTTTTTCTGAGTTTTTAATTAATATCTCGACTTATTAAAGTCGTGCGCAGTCGAAATGGCTTGCCACGAATTTTTGGAATCGGGAATAACGTAGTCAATGTTTGGCAATGTTATTTTAAATTTCACTGTAAAACTTAGAAATTTTTAATAACAAACTCTAGGATTTGAAAGAGAGCAGTGGCAACAACTTTCGAAATAAAGCAGATTTTAATCTCCAGCTTGCGAGACTATTGCCACTCGGCAAAATGAGAACGAAAATTCTAGTTTTTCTGATTTTTAATTAATATCTCTGATTTTAGCTACTTTTTTGGGGGGGGGGAAAAGTGGACGTTGACCTTTTCCAGGATCCAGAAAATAACTGTAGAACGTTTGTTGACGACAGCTATAGTAGTGACTGAGTTATTAGCGAACAAACATACTTTCTTCTTTATATATATATAGATAATACATCATGATAAAATGTAATGGCAACAGTTTGAAAAGTGATTCAGTAGCAAAAGTGATATGGATAAAAATTGAATTTCGCAACTAATAGCACCATACATCCATACAATAAACGCATTTGAAGATTGTTTGTCTAGAATATTCTGTGCATTTGTAGAGAGATTCGTACGAAATCCTCAACGTCAACTAGCAAAAATATGCTGCCCTATTTTGCCAGAAGTACATTCTTTACAATGAATTAAACAGTAAGAAGTAAATAAAAATAAAAGTTAGCATTACCTGCCGAAAAATGACAAAAGCCACAGAATTAAAAAACTGCACACAATCTTTTTGAAAACCTGCAATCGAATTTTATATAATTTTAAACTGCTGCAATTATTTTTTGTCAAAACATAACCTTCATTGGATAAGTCCAAATAATTCTTTCAGGGCAAAATATTAAAGTAACTAATTTTAAATTAAAAACATATTCTTACCCGTCGTATCTCTCTCATTATTCACCTGTACTTCATTTTTAACATATTACGATAACATTCAATTAAAAATAAGCATCTCAGAAGACCCGAAAAAAATTACTTTGCAGTTAATCATTTCGACGTAAATATTTTTAACTGAACACATTATTTAATAAAAATTCTCCTTTTGACAAAAACCTCCAAGCAATATCCCAAGAAACCAGATAACCGAATGGATGATTAATTGGCAAATGGGCGAAAAGAATTCTTAATATTTTACCGCAGCATTTTCGAATGAATGTAAATGAATTTCCCAAGTTTGGCCAAGAACTGGATGGCATAAACAAAACGGAAAAAGAAAGATTAACATTCAAAGATACCCGAATTTAAAAAATATAACATTTTTTTGCATTCGAAATGAGGATGATAACACTAAAGTACATTAGTGAACTGCCATTAACAATTTCTCGTCGGAATGTTGAGCAACAAGTTACAATTTTTACATCGGAAGAACATTTTTGAATGCATTTTGTTAATGCGATATTCTAAACTAACGAAAAGTAATTTAGCGTATTATCTCGGACAGCAATTTAAAATTATAGAAAACTAATGAGTACGCCGAAAAGTTTGAGCATAATTAATACAACAGTAAGAAATAAAGGTATGACATTTGCGTATACTTTATAAATAAATATGTAGTTAGTTTTTAATGGATAGAACTACTGCCTATTTTTACAAAGTAATTTGCAAAGATCAACAAAGTTTTTCTACCAGTTTTGTTATCCACAAATTTCCAAATCGATTGCTAACATTAGCAGCATATATTTTGTGAAATTTTAATACTGTAATGATTTTAAATTATAAGAAAGAATTTTGGCCTTTTTAATCCGCAGTACAGTAAAGACCTGCAAACTCGACAACTTTATAGGAACTTTTTTAATATATCTCTAGGCCAAACAAAGCGAATATTACATACAGTACATATAATTTATATTTATGCGCATGACTTTTCTGTTCTGTTCAAACATTTGAGTGCGCGTAGTGCATCGTAGTTACAGCATAAAAAATATTAGCATGATTATAGCATGATTTAAACGAGTCCAGTTAGCTTTACTTCACAAAAATATTTAATGTTTCTAATTAGACGTATCCTAATTTAAATGCATTTTTTTACTTAAATCAATCAGATTAAAAAGTGGAAATAAAAAATAAAAAGAAGTTCTAAAAGCTTTCAGATTTTATGCTACGCCCAAAGGGGTCGTTTTTAACGTTTTGTGTGTTACCTTTATTTATTAAATATAAATAAGTAAGGATGAAATGCAGGAAAAATGCATATAATTTAATATTCTGTACAAGGAAGTCATGTGGTGTACACATCAGATTTTTTATAAATATGTAGTTAGTTTTTATAGGATATAACTACGCTATATTTTCCGACTCTTCGCACATAAAATTCAATTCAGCAGCAATATCACAAAATATTTAAAAACAGCCTAACTTTAGAATTTTCGATACACAGTCTCGCGTGCTGGAGATACAAATGTTTTTTCGGTACGGTGTTGCCATGGGTCGCTTTGAAATCGTTGAGTTTCTTAATCAAGAATTCGTTCAAGTTTTACAAAATTTGAAACAAATAATAAAGCAAATTCCAAATTCGAGCTTTCAAATGCCCATGTTCGGTTGGAAAAGACTACGTTTTTCAAAATTGGATGGCTCCAGGTTCAATTGTTTTTTCACAATGCGAGAAACATTTATGCAGATTCTTCTGTAGTTAGTTTGTTTAAATATAATACACGGCGATAATATTTGGTGGCAACAGTTTGAAAAGTGAATTGACGCAAAATGCCGTTTTGACATTAATAGACCTTCTGGGCTAACATCCTTTGGCCAAAAATGTTCTTAAGAAGTACGTTTACTACCTTTAAATCCTTAGTTTGTTATACTAAAGAAAACAGATTAAATCAGAATGTTAAATACCTTATGCTTTACTGGATAACAAATGCACTGGCGCGTGGAAGATTAAAGTATCATATTTCAGGCAGTGACAACACATTGCTTTTAAATAGTGGAGCTAGTTGATAAAAATTAAACGATTAATATCTTACATTTTTCCGAATGGCAACGGTCTCGGAGATAAAAATGTTTTACCACCCGTAAGATAAAATAAACGAAAACCAAATTCAAAATTCTGGCTTTAGGGTGCACATATTCGAGTGGAGGATTCTACATGTGTTCCAAATTTGGTAGCACCCGCAGTCGCAGTTTTTCCGCAGTATGTGAAATATACAAACACGCATTAAAACTGAAAGCCTAATAGCTTACATTTTGTCGAATGGGAACAGTCTCACACATTTAAGATAAATCCCCCCTCGGAAATACGAGGGCTATCCAGAAAGTAGATTACGTTTTGGAATAAAAAAATAAACAAAGTATAGGAAACAAATTTTATTATATACAGATGAAAGCCACACTCAAATACTACTTTTCTACATAGTCACCATACAAATTAAGGCATTTATCGTAGCGATGTACGAGCTTGGAAATTCCTTCGTCGAAAAATTCGGCCGCCTGCGCCTTCAACCACTTCGTTACCTCTTCTTGCAGCTGTGCGTCGTCATCAAAACGCTGCATAGCCAGCCACTTCTTCATTGCTGGGAATAAGGAATAGGTCACCCATGTTTCGTCACCAGTAACGATGCGATCGAGTAAAGAGTCACCATCCTTATGGTAAGCGTCCAAAAAGTTCAACGCTGCAGCCATTCGCTGATTTTTGTGGTCCTCTGTCAAGATTTTTGGAATCCATCTTGCACAAAACTTGTGGTAACCAAGCTTTTCGCTGATGGTTTCGTGCAACAAACTTCGCAAAATTTGTGGAAAACTCAAAGAAAGTTCCGTTATTGTGAAATTTCGATTTTCACGGACTTTAGCATCGACTTTTTCGAGAAGTTCGGCGGTCACTATGCTGGGTCTCCCACTTCGATCTTCGTCGTGAACATTGGTTCGGCCATTTTGAAATCTTATGACCCACTGACGCACTCCACCTTCAGTGATAATGTTGTCCCCATACACTTCACGAAGCTGCCGATAGATTTCTATCGGTTTACAGTTTTTTGCAGTCAGAAACCTTATTACTGAGCGCACCTCGCAGCTCGCGGGATTTTCAATTAACGCAGACATTTCAAACCGTCACAGTATCTGAACGGAGCACAGCACGAACCTCTCACTAGCACGGCTAGATGCAGACTGAGCTGCGCAACGCTCTGACCCCAAGATGGCCGCGCTAGCCCCGCCCCTAGCGGACACAGACGGAAACGTAATCTACTTCCTGGATGGCCCTCGTATGTTGCCACTGCTCGCTTTCAAATCGCTGAGTTTATTAGAAAAACCTTCATTAAATTCGTATAAAATATGAAAACAATGTTACAAAAATTTTAAATTTTAAATTCTGGTCTTGAGTTGGGCGTTCAAAACTTGTAGTTCTACATTCTGCTGTCTTTCCACAATGCGGGGTACATACAAATATACAAACAAACAAATTTTTCATTATTTCATAGTAGAAATTAAAAGCTATGAGTAGGAAACTCCTACAACAGCTTTTGTATGCGTACAACAACAAGTATTGTACAAAAGTTGTATAAGTACAACTCATACAACAGCTTCTAAAAGCGACAGAAAGACTTCTTCTATCAACAGTATTCCATTTAATATACTGTAAAACTTATGTCAAATATCTCGGTGCGCGAAAAGCATATGTACAAGAAAGGACCAGGTACGTCGGTAGCTAGGACTCAACTTTCTCTAATTAAAATTGACAGATTTTAACGTCTCTAAAAGGTTCAATGAAATTAGTTCACAATATGAAAATATTTCTTTGAAAAAATAATCTTAATAAAAAAAGTCTGAAAGTTTTCAGATTTTATATTACGCTCAAAGTGACTCTTTTTTTTTTTTTTTTTTTTTTTTTTTTTACGTTTTTTGTGTTACCTTTATTTATTAAATGTCCTGTCTTCGTACTTAAACCACAAAATTTAATTCAAGAGCAATATCGCAAAATAATTTTTAAATGAGCCTATCTTTACAGTTTCCGATCCACAGTCTCGCGCGCTGGAGATAATTTTTTTCGGAGTGTTGCCATTGCTCGCGTTGAAAGTGTTGAATTTGTTAATCAAATATTCGTCAAAGTTTTACAAAATATGAAACAAATTCGAATTTCGGGCTTCCAGGTGCTCATGTTCGAGTGGAGGACTACGTTATTCAAAATCGAACGGTTCTAGGTACCATCGTTTTTTCACAGTGCCAGAAACGTACATACATTCCTGCAGATCTCATTTCTTTAAATATAATACAGGGCGATAATACTGAGTGGCAACAATTTAAAAAGATGATTTGCCGTTTACTGTGAATCAACGCAAAATGCATTAATAGTCCTTCTGATCTAACGTCCTTTTCGCTAATAAATAATACAGCATGACGATAATTGAAACCACGAATACCACTGATCATCATTTCACATGTTTTCTTTTTGCTGAATAAGTTGCATTTCCGAAAGATCGTTTTGGAATAATTGATATGTCATCTTCCAGAAATATCATATGGAAACTGGAGAATAACTTCTCTAGCTTATGTTACGAAGACTGGCGATGAAACCGAAAGCGCTAACAATGCCATTCGTCATCCTGGGCAAGATCGCAACAGGGCATGTAGCTCTCAACGGGTAAAGGCGGCTCTTTTGGCAAAATGTTCCCTTTTTTTTTTATTGGATGCCGCGCGTGGGCCTATATTTAGAACTCTCTCTGACAGAAGAAGCAACGTGAAGAAAGATCAGTCTTCTCTTTGGTACCCCGCTTCTACTCCTTTCGTCTGCCAGAGAACATGTGCAGCGTAGAATGGGGTGTTTCAACTTCTGGGGCTCTCGCCTGAACTCGGATACTAGGCCAGGGAGATAGAACTTCTGCCTCTAAGCTTTAGTATTTAGTATTACGTAGTATTTTAGCTTTATTCGTCCAGGCTATGATTTGATTTAAAGTTTTAGAAAGCGAGTTATAAAGTTTGAAATCAAATTAATTTAGGTTCATATTTTCCTAAATTTCATCAGTGCAATATTACAATAGTACACTTTGCACAAAATAATAATAATAACAATCTAAAAGGTTTCAGATTTTAAATTACGGCCAAAGGGGCTTTTTTTAACATTTTGTGTGTTATTTTATTTATTAAATATCATGTTCTTCGCAAGTCATAAAATAAACCATAAAATTCATTTCAACGGAAATATCGCAAATTAATTTTAAAATGAGCCTATCTTAAGAAATTCCGATACACAGTTCCGCGTCTGTTAAAATTGAATTTCGTGTTTGTATGGGTTTGGGATATCTGTGGTGTTCTATATTGTAAATTTATGTTTATGGATTTTTTGTTTGTTTGTTTGTTAGTCTGTAATATTGTGTTAGATGTGCTTATTTAGTTTTGATTTAGTATTTTTGTTTGTTGTTTGGGGGTGGCTGGGTTACTGGCTGCCCTCGTTTGTGGAGATACGGGGTCCCTTCTTTTGAGGTATGGGGACACTTGTGTCCAGGTGGGCTAAAGAGAGCCTCCAATTCTTACACAGTTCCGCGTGCTGGAGATAAAAGCGTCCCTCTCCCCGAGTAGAGTGTTGCCATTGCTCGCTTTTAAATCGTTACGTTTCTAAATCAAAAATTCTTTAAAGTTTTACAAAATACGAAATCAATCATAAAACAAATTCCAAATTTAAAATTTGGGCTTCCAGATGCCCATATTTGCAGTAGGATTACGTCATTCCAAATGGGGTGACTCTAGGTACTGTTGTTTTATCACAATGCGAGAAACATGCATATATTGATGCAAATTCTTCATTATTTAATTTCTTCAAATATAATACAGGGCAATAGTATTTGGTTACAACGATTTGAAAAGTGATACAACCTTTTAAAGTTTTCAACGCAAAATCGCAAAACGAAAACAATAGTTTTTCAGGGACAAAGCCCCTTTGGAATAATAATAAAATTTTAAAATCTGAAAGGTTTCAGATTTTAAATTACGTCCAAAGGGGCGTTTCCTTAATGTTTTCTGTGTTAGCTTTATTTATTAAATTCCGCGTTCTTCGCACTTAAACCATAAAATTCATTTCTACAACAATATCGCAAAATAATTTTAAAATGAGCCTATCTTCAGAATTTCCGATACACGGTCTCGCGCGCTGGAGATAAAAATGTTTTTTTTTTCGTACCGTGTTGCCATGGCTCGCTTTGAAATCGTTAAGTTTGTTAATCAATAAGACATTAAAAGTTTCAAAAATTTGAAACAGATTATGAAACAAATTCCAAATATCAAATTCGGGGTTCCAAGTGTCCATGTTATGTGGAAGAAGTACCTTATTCAAAACTGGATGGCTCTAGGTACCGTTGTTTTATCACAATGCGAGAAACATTCGTGCAGATTCTTCATTATTTAATTTCTTTAAATATAATACATGGCGATAATATTCGGTGGCAACGGTTTAAAAACTGATTCGAATCACAAAGCTGTCTTGAAATTAATAGCCCTTCTGGCTAACGCATTTTGGGCTAAAAAGAATATTACGAATCCTTATTCTTGTAAATAACTTGACTTACTTTCAAACTTTATTTTTCCTATGGCGGATACTAGCCATGTTAGGATTTAGCCACTACTCACGCCAGAAGCGGTGCTTATTTCATTATAGAGGCGTCTAGCAGGCGCCCACCAGACAATTTACAACCATGCCTTTTCCGAGATTCGAATCCGCCCCCTTCCGTACTGCAGTCAAAATCACTAACCGATTTCCCATCTGAGCGCCACCTTCAAACTTAAATGAAAATAAATAACTTCTTTTAAAAATAAAATGACCTTTCCATATCCATTCATCCATCACAAAGGATTCACACAGATGGCTTAAACAAAAATCCACGGCTATTTCGAACTTGCTTAAAACTTACTAATAAGGTGGAGAAACAAAACAAATCCATCGAAAGCATCGCTAAGAAGAAACACTAAGTATCAGATCTTGCCATTTCCTTCGCTTTCTTCAGAGTCGGACTAATTGATTAGTTTGTGTGTATGCTATTTTGCTGTTATTGTTAACTCCTGAGTTTTTGCCATGGTGTTGAAGAAGCAATAGTTTTATTTTTCTATGTATCAAGAATGTGATCGTTATAAGCAAACAGATAGACATGCACTGGAGGAGTCATATAAACAGTTTTTCTCAACTAAAAACTAACATTTGCTAAAGTTCTATAAAATTTGAAATAAAACAAATTCGAAATTCAAAATCCGGGCTTCCGAATGAACATGTTCAGTGGGAGGAGTACTTTATTCAAACTTGGATAGCTCTAGGTGCAGGTATTTCTTCACAATGCGAGAAACATTCGTGTGATATGTTTTTGGATTCTGCAACATTCGTGAAAATGTAGATATGTTTCTGGATTTGTGATAAAACAACGGCACTTAGAGCCGTCCCAATTTTGAATAACGTACGTTTCCACTCGAATATGGGCATCTGGAAGCCCAAATATATCTAAGCAGTTTCTAATCATATGAGAAAGATGATGAGTTATGATAAAGCATAGTTAAACCCTGTAGGCTATGTCCTGGATGTTTCTCTTCATGTCTTTCCTCATACTCTAAATTCACTAATGTATTAATGCTTTGCTCTCCCGGCCTCTCGTTTTGAAAACGGGATGTAAAATATAAAAAATACAATGGCCCTGCTCTATGTGAACAGATAACCTCTAATTAACTTTCCGCAATTTCAGGATCTGCCCCCTAGACCAGTACTTTCGATAACATTTTGGCATGTTATGCAACTGCTAGTATAAATACAGAGTTCGCGCCATTTTTCGTCAGACTGCTTTCAACTAATCGCTGCTACAAGATTCTGTTCTGCTCTTTCCTTTGTTAGAATAGTTATGACGTCAAACTCCAAAATTTAACTTTTCTACAAACATGTTGCGGCCACAATCAAGTTGGCCCATTTATTGTGCTTATTCCAAGAGGTTTGCATTTTTGATAAATTTGTAACTAGAAGGAAGCAGCAGACAGACAGCAATGCAGCTAGGCCAAAGCGTAAAAAGCAAGTGCGATATGTTCAGGGTGTTAATTCAGAGTGAGTTAGATTTGGTTCTCAATGCATTTGATTGGATAGTTAATATTGCTGTAAAATTACTATTGGCTGTTTTTAGTTCCATTTACATCATCAGAATCACGAAAAAGTGATATGACATAAATTTTTCTGGAAATGACGCAGCGCAAATGAAGGTTAATATTTTTACAATACAGAAGGGAATTAATTTTCGCTGCTAATTTAATCTTTTACATATTCTTTATTTTTCTTACATATATATATATATATGATCACAGAAGAGGAAAGTAAAAATTTTTGCTAATGTTTTAAAGTAAATATGATACTGCAGTTCCACACTACACAAGTAAAAACAATAATACAATACTAAAGCAATAAAAGTTTGCGCGAAAAAAACCTCCTGTAATAAATACTAAACAATTTAATTTACAAAAACAAAATTGGAAAAAAGAAAAAAACTAAATAAATTTTATAAAAAACATCAATTTTGTTCGCAAACAATCAAAAACAGTTTAAAGACAAAGAAATAATATACAAAGAATGGAATAAATGGTCAATTAGCCCAATTCGAGGTTTCACATAGACTTATCAAGGGAAAAGCATGAGAAAACTCCAGTTTAGCTAATACCATAAGCACATTTCGTCAAACGAAACAATTGAGACTTAAAGCGATAATTCATTAATAAAATTATTTAATTAAAAAGTCTTATTTTAGTAATGTCTCAATAGCTTCGTCTCTTTTGCCAATGTGCTTGCAATTTAAACTAAAATTGAACTTAAACAACAAAATAGAACACAAAACATTTTTTAAACTTGAAACGGATGAAAGGAAAACGAATGCAAGGTAGCCTGTGTTTGCGAAAAATTGTACATTTGCTAAAAAGCTATTAGTCAAAAATTGCATTATTTTAAAGGTAAGCCCTATTAAATCGAAGAATAAAAACTTTGTTAATAAGAAATAAAAATATGACACCAAATGGGTTTTGCTTAGATCAAAGGCAAAAAAAAAAAAAAAAAAAAAAACTAGAAGAAAAAGAACTAACGTACCTGCGTCCATAGTGATTGCCTTTTCAGATTAAAGTGAGCAAATATCGCGAAAAAAGTTTGCCGAAATTAGATGAAGTCCTATGAAACGTTTCCAAATATATGTTGGTAAATTTCGCATTGTTTTTCTTTAAAAATGATTGAATTATGTTATTCAATGCGGCTTAAATTAATATAGCGACAATTTAAAAGTTGTTTAAATGCGGCTAAGCCTAATGTTTGTTTACTACAGCAGCCATATTTGTTTACATTTGAAACTTCGCAGAATTGTGAATTAAGTTTTTCTGCACCTTCAGTGTCGTTTTCCCGAGCGAGACGAAAATTAAACTTTCATTTTTGTGCACGAAAAAAATCTTCTTTGTTGCCCGCTGGCCGAATTGCTTGCTTTTGCGTAGAATAATTTTAATTGTAAAAACTATTTTTTATTGTCTTAACTGTATTTAGTGTTTTATGTTTCAATTTTTGATGAAGATATTTTGAGTTTTTACGTATTTTTGCTTTTAACTGAATGAGAAATCTATCTCTAATGAAATTCGAGGAAATGCGTTTAAATGAAATGCAGCAGAAACTGCGTCTAATTTAATATTCCGTACAAGGAAGTCATGTGGTGTACAAATCAGATTTGTTCATAGTCTATCGGATTAACTGTGATTTTTGGTTGATCGTGACCGTCGTACCCGATACGGCATAAATTAATTCGAATTTCCAACACATCCAAATATCTCTCATATGCATTCATTTTAAGACCAATTTTTAGCCTGCTTTATTACCTTACTGCAGTTTTCTTCTGGTACAATCATAGGCACGTTAGTATGTTAGTTACACATCAGATTTGTTTCCAAACGGTGATCCTAAATTAAGGTTTTTCGATCTATTTATCATAAAGAATCTACAAATTTCCTTTGATAAGTACGACATTTCTGGCTCGGAAGCTTACGAGAGTTTTAGGACTAAATTTGCATAAAAAAACAGTCGATATTATGATTAGAGCTTGACACGGTTTGTTAATAAAATCTGATCCTTTTAATTTATTAAAATAATATTAATGATGTATTCGTGAGATCTAAAGTGAATTATTCTTAACTAGCAGAAGTATCCGATGCCAGTTAAGTCAGGTAGAGAGTAATGTATCTAACAACAGAGAGCAATCGCTGTAATCTTTCTCTAATAATGATGCAAAAAAATACAATTCATAGTCATACATTTTTCAGTCTGATTAGATATGGAAACCACAATAAAAATTCGATAAAAAATAAACTTATTCCCTCTCGTTATATTAGCAATAATGGCACACAATTTTTAATGCGTTTCGTCTTTCTAATCAAATGGTCGTAAAAGCTCCGCTTGCAGCCAATATTTCACCTACATTCAATTTTAGTCGATTGAATGTGGCAAAAAAATGAATCGTAATTGATCAGAAATCAATAACGCGAACAAACACACAAACAGGTATTCTTCTTCGCATATATATATATATATAGAGAGAGAGAGAGAGAGAGATTGCGATATTGCTGTTGAACTGAATTTCATGGTTAAACGCCTTTTTGGACGTATTTAAAATCTGAAACCTTTCAGATTTTCTTTTTTTATAATTTAAATTGCACCACCGAAATATTTAAAAAAAAATAGACGTCCAGCTTTTTCTGGATCCAGAAAAGAATTATAGAAAGCCTAGTGATGATAGCTATAATAGTGAATGAATTAATAGCGAACAAACACACAAACAGACATTCTTCTTTATATATCTATAGATAAATAAACTAAAATTAAGCTTGGAGTCTTAAGTACCGCAATATTACTTAAACATTCGTACTCTCTCTGTATTGCAGTTATTCATCCTGGTGCTCCCGAAGACTCTTTGAGTCACGTGACATACATAAATATGTGGCATGTATGATTGCAGATAGACCTTGCTTTCACCTTGTGAGAATGTTAAAAGCAAACTTGAAGGTCGAGTCATCCAAAAAATCAATGAAACGTTTTCCCCCTTGGAACCAAGAACAGAGTGCTTTGAAAACTATGCTGATGAAACGATAGAAGATCCTAACACCACTCTGCCAAACCCTTTAACCCCGCCTTCGGACATAGGCAAACGCAGCAGAAATATGATGTTGGAAGATAACCTTCAAAATTGTTCCCTTTTAGAATTGTCCGTAGGAAAATATATGCTATAAACATAGATTTCAATCACACGTTTTTTGTGACATGAATAACATTTTCTTGACACGAGCGATGCAATTTTTATCGAAAATTGTTATAGAAATGTCGAAATAAATCAGTTATAAAGCGCAAATCTATAGGCGGCTATTTTGTTCTATTCACTTATGTTGGCTTTATCAATATTCGAGCTAAGATATTACTTTTTTTTTCTTTATTTTGTAAGGATTATGTTAATTTTATTAACGGTTAAATTTTAAGTTAAACTTCTTTCCTGTAAAATTCTTAACTTCAACTTACTACTTCCGGCCAGAACGTAGTTTTAGAATCACGTGTGAATACATGATGAGGAGGAGCGGTATTTAAACCGCGAAGTTATTCGGTCTTAGCGAGAGAGTTACCAGGTATTCTGTCTGCACGCGTCCGCCTTAGGCTTCTCTCTCGTAAGCTATTATTACACTCGGCCGTACTTAGGTTCTTGATAGCTTCGCAGTCAATTAGCGTTAAGGGGCCAATTCGGTTAGAATCTTGATAGCTTCGGCTATATCTCTTTAGTTTAGATTACTTTTAGTTTACGTCTTAGCCTCTTAAGTTCAAGCCCAAGTGTCGGCTTTTATTGTACCCTCCAAGACGGAGTTCTGTTAAATCTTATCTGAATAATAAAGGGATATTTACCCTTCCATCTTGTTGTTTCTTGTCAGACGAACTCAAGCGATTATTCGCTTATCGGTTCTTAAGATTCTTCTTGTTTAGCAGTAACTTAGCATTTACAAAGTGGGGAACTCTACAATTTTATGCAAGACATTTAAGGAACATAAATGTCTAAAAGCCTGATATTTACAAACGCAAATGAAACCACTATATAATTCACAAAGTGGACAATTTAGAAGCAGCATTTTTGCAAAAGTATCTTAAGATTATTGGGAAGATTAAAGCCACATTTAGTTCTGTTTAACCGAATATCATTATGATTCTACACATACATAAAATATAGCACATGTTTCCTAAATTTTTTTTATGTAACCGTATTGGTTTTAAGGCACTAATCAGATGTCTTAGTTCGAACATACCTTTTTTTACTACCACTTCCGTACAATATCACATATGCTCGTTGTCTTCCCTAGGCTTGACGCCTCCTAGCGGTTAAATCCGTTGAATGGTTGGTATTTCTATACTTCCTCATGTGTAATACGCCATACGAGCAAATTTCCCTTGAAACTGCTTCTGCTAAGGCAAACAGCCCTCGTATGCTTAGCCATATCCATATACTCAAAGCAATATTACTCTAGCAGGTGAAACTATACCGTGATGTACACTGCATTAAAAAAAATGAAACAGTTATATATCTGCCGTTCTACTGAGCCGATAAACGAAATTCTAATTGCGTTTTTCATGTCTCGAAAGCGCGACTTAGGATATGTATTAGATTTATATATAACCTTGTTCTAACATAGGTATTTTGACACAAAATCGGATTTTTCTCAACTGCCATGCCAATTTCTTTCTAAATCTACGACTCAAATTATGCTTAATATTAAATTTTGTAAAATCTGGTGCGAAATTTAAGGAGAAATTCAAAAATTTATCCCTGCATATTTTTCTTAGTTTTCGCCAAGGATAATTCTCTCGGCAAACTTCTTAATGTATGGCAACCTATTTTTCTTTCCCTTTCTACAACATTGCGCGTGAGCGGGGAAAAAAGTCACAACGTTCATGTTTTTAAATAATTTTAACAAAGTGCCTAAACCACATTTTATGTTATTATTTCTTTCAACAAATAAGCCAAATTTCAAAACGCGCCAATATAGAAATTCACGTACTTCTTCGGAAATTTTGAATAAAAAACTCTCATTTTTTTGCAGGGATACTCAGAAATACATCTACTTTAAGACGATAGTAAAAATTGTATAGGTTACAATTCAAAATGTTTAACGAAAAATTTATAAAATTTTTTTAAATACAAATTTAAAAAATAAATTATAAAAAATGGGCGAAGTTTATTTGAAATTAACCTAAATTTCGAATTCTAGAAGAAGGAGTCAAATAAGTTTAATAAAAAAAAGAGAGATTAATAAATATATACAAAATTCAATTTTAACATTGAGGAGCTAAAATTTTGAGAGCTCTTTTTTTAAAACGACTCGTACGATTTGTACAAAACTTGGCAGTTTGCATAATTTGAGTCTTAGAATCGATATATGGAAAAAAATGGGCATGTCGCTTCAGAAAACGTCCGATATTGTGTCAAAATACTTATATTAGTACAACGCTATATATAAATCTAATACATCCCGCTTTCGAGACATGAAAAACGCAACTTGAATTTCGTCCATAGGCTCAGTAAAACGGGAAATATAGAAATGTTCCATTTGATTTTTTTTTTTTTGGGGGGGGGGGGGTGCATTGTACAAATATTTTTTATAGTACATATATAGTGCATTTATCCTATCGTATCTATTTTATTGTACATTCTACGTTCTTATGTATTGTTCTTACGCATTTTCTTATGTATTGTATGTTATGTTGTTACGTATTGTATATTCTTATGTATAGCATGTTGTGTTCTTGCGTCACGTTCTTACGTATTACATGTTCTTAAGTGTATATTCTATTTGCTGTGATTTGATAAATTACTTTTCAAGCTTTAGAATGTAAAAAATATTTTCCTGTATAAATTAATGGTAATTGCCGCTCTATTTCACGCTATTTCCACTTATGAAAGACTTCAGAGGATGTTTTTCCCCTAACTAGCCACTTGCTAAGGCAGCCGTTTAAAATATTTAGAAAAAAGATAAAAGAAAAGAAAGATTTTGACGAGTCTAACTTTCTTGGGTCCAGCTAGTAATGAATAATAATAATACAGATTTAAAAAAAAACTGCGTTTTTACTGCTTTTAGATCGCTTCTGTAATTAATCAGTGAAAGACGTTAAATTTGAAAGGAAAATTAAATATCTTATGTCTCATTGAACAGAAACAGGCAGGTACATGGAGGATAAAAATATTTTATATCGGGAAGTGGCAACACATTTCTTTAAATCGCTGAGTTTTCCGATTAAACTGGAAACATAGATATCTTACACTTTTCAGAATGACAACAGACTGTTTTTAAATCGCTGAGTTTAAATTCGCACAAAATACGGAAAGATAAAAATCTGAAAGCTCTTAGAATTTATATTACGGCCAAAGGGACTTTTTCAACATCTTCTGTGTTACCTTTACTTATTAAATATCATGTTTTTCGCACTTAAACCATAAAATTCAATTCAACAGCAATATCGCAAAATAATTTTAAAATAAGTATATTTTTAGAATTTCCGACACATAATCTCGCGCGCTGGAGATAGAAATGTTTTTTTTTTTTTTTTTTTTTTTCCTACAAGGTTGCCATTGCTCGCTTTGAAATCGTTGAGTTTGTTACTCAAAAATTAGTTAATGTGTTACAAAATATGAAATAGATAATAAAACAAATTTCAAATTAGGGCTTCCGGAGGCCCATATTCGGTGGAGGCTTAAGTTATTCAAAATTGGATGGCTCTAGGTACAGTTGTTTTATCATAATTCAAGAAAACATACACACATTTATGCAGATTCTACAATATTTAATTTCTTTAATTATAATACAGGGTTCTCATACTGGGTAGCAACATTCTGAAAAGTGATTCGCCGTTTAAATTGAATCGACGCAAAATGCCAGTACGAAATTAAGAATCCTTCTGAGCAAATTGTCTCTTTAGACTAACAAATCCATAAACCTAATTTAAATACTGTATGTGTTGAAGTGTTGCAGAAAATACTTGCTATCTCCGATAAACATGCGTGCATTTCTTAAAATACAAATTCGAAATTTAACCATTTTTCATCCGCAGTCATGATGTTTGTTCTTATTCCCCATCCACATTGCCTAGAATTTTTGTCGTTTGAAAAAATAGATGGTTCAGACTTACTTCAAAGCGGATTACCTCAAATAACATAAGCGAGACAGCTTCCATCCTCACACATACGTGCACGAATTGCGCTTGCTCTTTTTCCACCCTTTTATTCGATATTGATCTGGGGTCGGGTGAGTTACTATTTTGGGATGGGACAGATTTAGAAGAGGACCTCCTTTTCCAAAAAGGATTCCACAAAACGTTCTGTATTAGGCGATCCAAAGGCAAGCGCATACAATCCCTCTTCATCCTCGGAATTTATTCATCATCGAATATGCGCCCGTTATCGTTACGTTTGGGTTATTTTCGTATCCCCTCTGCTGGATTATAAAAATAATCGAACGCGGCTTAATTGTTAGAACGATGCAAATGAAAATGAACGAAGAGCTGTCAAAAGCTACTTAAGGCTCAGCTGCTGCAATTTATCTGGGCAGGTGGTATCGTTAAAGGAAATTGAGTTACAAGATAAGGAGAAGAAAATTACAGAGATTAACTATTTCTGAAATTAGGTAGATTAACATGTAAAAGTCGTGTTTTCAGTCTTAACTACATCAAAGCGAAACACAATTAAATGATAAGATATGCATAATATGTTTTTTAATGTTTCACATTTAATCAGAAACCTTCGAGATATGAAAAGAAGTGTATGCCACTGGCAATATATTTGTCTATTGAATTTATTAAACAAACTCGACGATTTAAACGAAATGTGTTGCCGCTGCCAAAATTAAAATATTTTTTATCTTCCACGCGGCAGTGTTTTGTTGTTCGGCAGAGCGTAAACTAATTAATTTCTCTTGCAAAATTTCTTCTGCTGTTAATTAACAAAGTAAGCGATTACAAGATTCATTTCAGTTGTTATTAATTACTAACTGAAACAGTGAAATATTTTAATATGCAAAAGATAGGAATCCCTTTGTTTATTTGTGCGAATGTGAATTTTACAAATATATAGTTTCCCCTTCCGCTAGATTTGGATAAAATTTTATGCACTTGACCTTCAAAATAAGAAGGTCACTATTTGTGTAAGATTTCGAAAACCCATCCCACACAGTCCACACTCAGGGCCTTTATGTCAGAACGCTGCGCTCACGTCATCCACCTTATGTTCACGTCGTCTTTGTTGCGTTCTAGCTATCGGGGCAGTGGGGAAGGTGAAAATTCATTATATTCTCCCTCATGTAAAGGACGACTGGGGAGGAAAGAGACCTAATTGCCAAATCCAGATGATGACGAATTATCCTGCATATCATTTTAGTCAGCTACCACATGTACACTGCGGGGGAAAAAATGGGACATTATTATATCACCCGTTCTACTGGGCCGATTGACAAAATTCAAATTGCTTTTTTTAAGTCTCAAAAACGCAACTGAAATGCACCAGAATGTAAAGCTTAAATAAAATCTCTAATTTTTCCCAGGCATACTTAGAAATGCATCTACTTTAAGATCATGATAAAATTTTATACAAACGCTTTTTTTCGAAAAATTGATAAAAATTATTTAAAAATACAAATTTTAAGAATAAATCTTAAAAAACGGGCGAATTTTATTGTGAAGGAACCTAAATTTCGAAATGTGAAAGGAAGAATCAAGTAAGTTTAATTAAAAAAGAGGGATTAATAAGTGTTGTCATATGCGTACCAGTTCGTAATAAATTGAATGCACAACTCCGATGAAAAGCGAATACAATTTATTTTTATCATAATAAATAAAAACAAAATGCTTAAAATTCCTCAGATATTCGTACAATATTGCTATATGTGGCAGTAGTTATATTTTAAACTACTAAAACGTATAGAACTAATTCAAAATTGAGAAAGCTAATCCGATTTCATCGCGAATTCTCTACACAGTAAACAACAATTTTCTAAACAACTCAATTGAGGTGTTTTGATGCCGCTTTTATAAGCTTTTTAAATGTGCACTAAAAACCTTGATTTTTTTGGATGTGAAAGGAGTACAATTACGAGATATCTATTCATTAAATGCGCATGCTCCTGTATTTTAATTTTTCCGGCGGAGGATTCTCTTCAAATAAGTCTCGCGCTGCATTGCACGGTAATATAAAACAATTTTAATTAATTCCATTTAAAAATAGATAAATCAATACAAAAACAGTAACAATATATACCAAATTCAATCAACAAGGACGAGCTAAAATTTTCAGAACTAATTTTTGAAGTACTACTCGTGCTGTTTTCACAAAACTTGGCATTTTGGCATAATTTGAGTCGTAGAATCGAAATGTGTGAAAAATTGGTATATTATTTCAGAAAAAGTCCTATTTTGTGCCAAAAGACCTTTGTTAGAACAATTGCTATATATAAATCCAATATATATTTTAAGTCGCGCTTTCGAGACACGGAAAACACAATTTAAATTTCAACATTCGGTCCAGTACAACGGGATATACAGAACTGTCCCAACTTTTTTTTATACAGTGCATCATAGGTCATTGGTGTAGAGTTTTGCAGAAGAACCTGCGAGGGAAAAGGTGGTGATGTGGTGAGCTCAAGGTGAAACAAATAAATGCTCACCAACCGGGAGGCATATTTCACAAGTGCACATCAGCGTAGCCACTGAGGGAGGGGTTTCGAAAATAGACCAATGAGCTTCTGTCGCTCTTGTGACGCTAAATTTTCATGCATGTGAGCTTATGTTATTTACGTTTTAATTTACATTTGTTTCGAAATTATAAATGTATGGCGTAAGAGTAGGAAATCTCGTAGTGCTTTTCGTCTTATGAGTTTAATTAATCGCTGACATTTCACTTTCGCGATTTTTATCACGCATTAATATTTGGATTTACGTTCACGGCATGTTATCGCTCTTTACATCGAGAAAATGACTCAAAGCTACAATTGGCCTCGAGTATTAGGCATGTACTAACACCTGTGGATTAAGGGAATTCAAGTGTATGTAATTTTTTAATTGAGCTGAGAAGGACTGGAAGTGTAACAATGACTCTAGTGTTTTCTTATTTCAGTGCCTTCGTTCTTTTGATTTGTAAAGTATAAGATTTAGAGTACATATTGGGTATGATCTAATTATATCCGTTGTTAACATTAAAAGTTGTGTTAATAAATTGAATATATTCGTTGTGAATAAGATAAATTCATTCTGTTTGATGAGTATTTCTTGTGTAGACAGTACATATAAGAGTAAGCAGTTATTAAATGTGAAATTTAACATACTAAATGAATATGAATGCAAATTAGTAAAATTCACTTTCAATAAAATTCTGCATTGGCTATTATAGAATATCTTTTTCATATAGATAGACTGCAATAAAAAATGCCGACTTCTATTTACATATATAATTGGTGTAAATATTTTTTCTCAGACGCATAGTTTTATGCAAAGATAGCTTTTTGGCTCGGATGTTTATCACATATTTCTTTCTTCATATTATTTACCACTTATTAAGTAATATTTCACATGGATATTTTTGCGGAGTATCCAACATGTATTTGTATTTATTTCAGATTCTTTGAACAAGGTAGTGAAATCTTCACAATTGCTTAAATTGGATCTAAGTTTCGCAAAGAAAACTTTCAGAAGAAATTGACGATGCTTTAATTATTTTGTACAGAAAATTGCCTGGCAAAATATTTTCAACCATCTTGCTTAAATCTTAAAGCACGTGAATAATCATGTCACATGACACAAATATTACTGGATGCCCATTGGTCCATCCACGCCCTCGGTGGCTACACAGATGTGCACTTGTGAAATGTGTAATCGGGAATGTGTATGTGGTCAAATACACTCGAAATACGCTCGCCAACAGAAATGGCAGTGCACCCTGTCATTTTCTGTGTTTTGATGGTGTCTTTTGCGTTGAGAATATCGCCACTCGGGCGGATAAGCTAGTAAAAGTATACTCAAAATAGGATTTCGGCGAAAGAGTGTTTATATTGACACAGATATTATATTATTAATATTATAATAATCGATATTACACAAATCAAATCAGTATGCAATTCAGTTCTGTTTCCGTACACTTTTATCAGTAACACCCCGGAGAATACCATCTAATTACGGGAATGAAAGAAGAACGCTTAAAAGACTTTCCGCACGAGAACAGAGTTTTAATTTGTAGAAAGGTCTCGAATAGCATTTTACCTTGACAGCTGTAACTTTCGCCTGAATTGCTATTCTGCTCGCCTGCTTACCCGTAATAATGCTTACCTTCTCCTTCCAAAAAAATCAATCAAGTTTCGTATATATGAATGTTACCATTCAGCACTGCTTGATTTCCCGAATCATTGACAAATCAGCATTAACCTGCTGCAGGTTTATTCCTTTTTATGAACGACTTCGGAAAAAATTTAATTAACATCTCTCCAACTTATCACCACCAAAATTATACAGTGTTGTTTTACTTGAGATTTTAATGCTAGACGTATTTAAAAGTGAACATTACTGTCAAAGTTGTTTATTTGAAAACTATTTTTAAAGTTTATCAGTCCAAAGGGGCTTTGTCCCTGTGGGCATATTGTTTTCGTTTTGGATTTTGCATCGAATCAATTTGAACGTCCGTTTCACTTTTCAAACTGTTGCCACCCAATATTATTGCCCTGTATTATATTGGAAGAAATAAATAATGAAGAATCTGCATGAATGTATGTATGTTTCTCGCATTGTGATAAAACAACGGTACCTAGAGCCAACCAACTTTGAATATTGAACGCTTCCACCCGATTATGGACATCTGGAAGCCCCAATTTGGAATTTGTTTTATGATCGATTCCATATTTGGTAAAGCATTCATGAGTTTTTGCTCAAGAAAATCAACGATTTCAAATCGAGCCACGGCAACGTCATATCTTTTTCATATTTGCAATCGTTAATAAAATACTTTTTATTCCTTCACTCAAGTTCAAATATATTTTTTTAAACTTTTAGTGAATGACGATGTTAATACAGGTTTTTCACATAGACTGTTTTTATTAAATATATTATAAGACTTACGAATAATGACCGTTTATTAGAAATTCTCCCGTGCTGTAAAAATTAATTTTATAACAACTTATAAATAATAGTACACTACTGTGATCAATGGGATTGTTGTATTTAACAAAAATAAGTGGCAACAGTAAGACAGAGGTCTAAAGATTTTTAAAGTGCACGGAATTAAAGAATTGCACTTTTATAGAGTTGGATGAAGCGGATGGAATGTCCCAATATGTAGCGAAAATTCTCCCCATATTTCTATGTTAACGTGATAATAATATATGTTTAAAATATAACCTTTAAAATGTCCCTTTCTTATTACAATAAATAAATAGCACTGTAGATTATGCAGTAATATATCTAGGACTAAACCTCTTCGCAGCAAGTCAAACATATATCGTCTTGTCGCATATGCCGTGTGAAATCATTAGATGGAATATTAATTGAAGAACTGGACAGCTCGAGACTGACTGCAAAAGTTCCTTGCAATAATAAAGTAATGATAGAATGAAAAATTATAGACCACCATCAGCTTCATAAATCAGAAAGGAAAAAATTTTAATAATGCTAATAAAAGTATCTAAAATAAAAATTTTCTTTGTTGACCTAAGCAGGAATTGACTTTAAAAAAAATCTTTTTTTGTATTACTTGTTAGAGTTGTAAAGACATTAGGATTCTTTCGAAAGCAGGAGAGATGAAAAATAAGCAATGCCCTTTCCGGGACTCGAATATCGGGCTTCTCGAATACGCGCCGAGTGTGCTGGCCATTACACCACTAAGGCATGCTAAGAAGGAGGGAGAAATACCTACTCCCCCTTTTAAAAGGCGGCTGGGGATCAGGGACGTAATCGAAAAATCCATTAGGATGGCGGATCATCAGTTGGAGAATCATCATCCACCATCATTTTTAGTTTGGGTGCCACTGTAGAGTCATTACGAATTTTTGGAAGGTCAGAGTAAAGAAAAATGAGCAATGCTGTCACCGGGACTCGAACCACGGGCCTGTCGAATACGCTTCGAGCGTGCTGACCACTACCTCACGAAAGCATACTAAGAAGACAAGAGAAATACTGTTCACTTACACGCCTATCGAATTAATTTCCACTTTTCATTGCCCTGCGTTGGCAACACGCTTTGCAGATACGACGTCTGAAGAATTCAGTCGCTAGAAACATAGCTGAGCTACAGTAACTGTTGTAATTCTTATTTTAAAGCTTATCTGTGTTACTGAATTATAACTAAATGTTTATGTGGGAATGTTTGATTATTAAAATATATGCAGTTTGGTTTGAATAAACTGAGAGTGGTTGGATTTATATTTAAAATCGAAACTACTTCACCCATTTCGGAGCCGTTCTAAGTCGGCGAACGTAAACAAATACCTTATACAGTAAATTCGATATTCAAAAAATAACGATACAATACACAATGAATATGAACTATCGATATTATTCGGAATATATCTGTCCCATTTCGTGCTGGGAGGTAAAACCGAAAGAGCATCGATAAAGCTAGCTGCCAACATTAACAATGTGTTTTTAACCGTCATTCAGAATAATAAGGCAAAAACGCGTGGAAACCGTAACTGACTCATCATTTTGTTGCATGTTCTGTCCTTGTAATATACAATATATTTACGCAAGAAAGGAAATTTTGTCTCAGTAATTGGATGATCGAAGCAAAATACGTTTCCAGACAGAAAACGTTTCAGTGTAATGACTTTGTTTCCATTTTCAATCAAACTGATGTTTTCGACATGTAATGTGATTCTTCTGTTTCTGTTTCCCAAAGACCCTAGCAACAGGAAACGTTAATATCGATAAAGCTGTATTTTATAGCCAGACACTAACCTGCTTTCGATTGTAGCAAAAGGCAATAAAGTAGGCTAAAATTTTGTTTCAAAATGAATGTATATGAGAGATGTTATAAGGTATTTCTCCCTATTTCCTAGCGTGCCTTCGTGGTGTAGTGGTCTGCACGCTAGACCGGTATTCCAGAGGTCCGTGGTTCGATTCCCGCCGAAGGCGATTGCTCATTTTTCATCTTGTCTTCTTCCAAAAAATTACCTAATGTCTCTACAATGTCATTTGGATGTGCTGGAGGTTTCAAATAATTTATGCTGTATCGGGTACAAAGGCCACCATCAACGAAAAATCACAGTAAATCCGATAAAATATAAAGAAATCTGATGCCCACAACACACTACTTCCTTGTACGGAAAATTAAATTATACGCACTTTTGCCTGCATTTCATTTAAACTTGTTTCCTCGAATTTCTTAGAGATACATTTTTCATTCAATTAATTCAGTTCTCACTTCGAGGCAAGGCAAAGATACATTACTCAAACTTAAAATAACTCAAAATATTTTCATTAAAAATTCAAAGATATAGAAAAACATAGAACACCAAGTACAGATAAAACAATTAAAAAACTTTTTTTTACAATTAAAGTTACAGTTTCTACGCAAAAACAAGCCAGCAGGCAATAAGGCTGATTTTTCAGGGCACAAAACTGAAAGTATCCTTTTGGTCTCCCTCGGAAAAAAGACACTAAAAGTGTAGAAACTGACTTAATTCACTATTCTTCTGAGTTTCAAATGTAAACAAATATAGCAGATATTTTAAAAAATTAGGCTTAGCGGCACATAAACAACTTTAAATTGTTGATAATTCTACAACTATTGCATGCAGATTAACTAAAGGCATAAAAACCTTTGAGATAATAAAAATAACAACATAATTCAGTCATTTTTAAAGCAAAAACTGCACAATTTACCAACACATAATAAAAACCTGAACATACCGAGCCGAGTAACAGAGTGGGTATATATATATATATATACTTTCAGTGTGGCCGATTGCCACCAAACTGGGAGGTGCAAAACTGCATACTATAGCAGCCCTATATACAAAATTTTAACGTTCTGGGGCTACTCGTTTTTGAGATATGCGAGATACAAACATATGTACGTACGTACAAATGCCAGGAAAGAAATCTCCTCTGAATCCATATTAAATCATTTTTATGATTCGTTAGGCGAAAAAGAGTCCTTTATTCGGTCCTTACTTGCAGATGTCAAACAAAAACATTGTTAAATTTCATTCGATAGCAGTCAAAATGCGTATTTTCTTTGAAATAATGATACCTGTAATTTGCCGTGATTACAATACTACCTTTACTTCGTACAAAGAAGTAAAAAACACAGAAAAGAGAATAACCCATATTATTAACCTAAAATGCTAGTAACGATTCATCTGTATTTTAAGCAGTTTAATTTGGGGGTAATCTCATTTGGTTTCGTAACTTAAGTTGTAAAAACATTAGGTATTTTGGAAGCAGGAAAGATGAAAAATATGCAACGACTTCGCCGGGAATTGAACCATGGACCTCTGGAATACGCGCTCAGCGTGCAGACCACCACACCACGAAGGCACGCTAAGAAGGCAGGAGAAATACCTTCTAAAGTCAGCATTCAAAACAACAACTACTTACTAAATATACTGCCTAGCAAGTAGTTTTTAAATTGTAACTAGTTACCAACTAGTTGATAACCAGTTGCTAGTTTGTAATTAATAACTCGTTAAATATATTAGCAGCTAGTTTTATTACTCAGTATATATTCGTTAAATAATTTAGATACTATCGAATTTAGAAATTAGTTTAATTCAATTTTAATCACTTTGATTCAAAACAAACTTTTAATTTCTTGCACGAAGTAAGGGTAGTTTTGTAATGGCGAAGCATTTCGCGTTTCATATTTCGAGGAGTATATCCATTCTGATCGGTCTCGAAACCATTTAGACGATTTTTTTCTCTCGTTTCAACATAATCGTCTGAAGTATTCTGTCAGAAAAATCAGAATTCTACTAGAGATATACAAGATGCGACATAAAAAAGACGAGACTAAGTGTGTAGCTTGAAAAAAAGAGTGGCAACAACTGTTTTGGTGATGTCCTCCCACACACCTCCTCTAGCCATGGGGCACGTTTCGACTTAACCGATCAGACCAGTTGGGAGTACTGCATATCATTGAGTGAACACGTGGAACTGCATTCTGCCAAAAAAATGTCGAAAGTAAAAACCGAACCGCGATTCAACATCAAGTTTCTTGTGAAAATTAAGAAATTAGCCACAGAACCATTTCAAAAGTTACCCGAGGCTTTTGGAGATGAAACTTTGTCTCGTGCACGTGTGTTTGAATGGCATAACAGATCTTTCCGGGGCAAGGAACAAGGCACGCATGTCAAAATGGAAATTTAAGGCAATGTTAATTGTCTTATTCGATATAAATGGAAATGTAATTAACGAGTGGGTTCCTAGTGGTCACACTGTTAATTAACACTACTATATTGAAGTACTGAAAAGACTTCGTGAAAAAATTAGTTAAAAAAAGGCCACAGCTGTGAAGTGATGGATGGCTTTTAAGACAGGTTAATGCCCCCGGTCGCACGGCCCTGTCTGTGAAGCAGTCTCTGACCAGCAAAAACATTACTGTATTGTGGCATCCTCCTTATTCTCCTGATTTGGCTCCATGCAACTTTCTTTTTATTTCCTTAAGTTAATCTTGCTTAAAGGGAAGCCATTTTACCTCAGCTGAAGAAGTTTAGGCAAAAACGGAAAATCTCCTGAAGGACCTACCAAACACCTCGTTCCAGAACTGTTACCAGCAATGGCAACATCGAATGCAGAAGTGTGTGAATGCTGAAGGGGGACTACTTTGAAGGTGATAATGTCACGGAGAACTGATTCTGTAAATACAATGATTTATTGAACCAGATGTTTTTTTAATTTAATTTTATTTTATTTTTTAAGTCCAAAGGGGCTTTGTTCCTGTAGGACTATTGTTTTCGTTTTGCGTTCAATCACAATAAATGTCCGTTTACCTTTTCAAACTGTTGCCACCAAATGTTAGAGTCCTGAATTATGTTTGATGAAATTAAATAAGGAAAAATATGCATATTTCTCGCATGGTGATAAAACAACGGTACATAGAGCCATCGAATTTTGAATGTCGTAATCCTCCTACGAATATCTGCAAGTGGAAGATCAAATTTGAAATTCGGAATTTTTTTTATGATCGATTTCATATTTTGTAAAACTTTATCACTAACACTACGGGGGGGGCACCTTTTTCTCCAGCACGCGGAACTGTGTATCGGAAATTCTAAAGATGTACTCATTTTAAAATTATTTTGCGACATTGCTATTGAACTGAATTTTATGGTTTAAGTGCAAAAGAACGTGATATTTAATAAATAAAGGTAACACACAAAACGTTAAAAAAACGCCGCTTTGGACGTCATTTAAAATCTGAAAAAATGGATCTTTCATATTTTTTTGGTCACACCTCGTATCTCAAGTTGATTAAAATAAATAAAAGAAATGCGTGACTGAAAACTAAACAAAAAGATGAAGAAATACCACACCATTTTATACCAAATAATCCACACTACGCTAAATAAATGATTTAAGGCAATTCCAAAAAATATTTCGCCAAAACGTTCATTAGAAACAAATGTAGAAAGCTGACCAAAAAAATATCGAATTAGCGAAAAGTTTTCTGCTTCGAATTTTCTAACAGGCCGCACGAAATTATAATAATTAACTAAACTACGATAACTTGCATCCACCATCGCCTGTCACTGAACCTCCAAAAACTGGAATTAATCCATTAACGTTTAAAAAGCTTTCATTTAGCCAAAAGATGGTAACAGGAAATATTAATTTTAGACATTTCAATATGAAGATGGATTTTAACATCCGATTAGGAAACAACTTCTTCGATCGATATTAAACATTAAAGAGAATATCTAGATGAGAAGGAATTTTATTTTATCAGCGAGATACTGCAAATTAGAATTGGAGTTTTATTTATTCGGCAGAAACTATTGAAGGGAAAGGAAAATGTTACTGATGTACCCACTTCGTGCTATTTACTCCGAAAAAAAAATACTATCCCTCATTCTTCTTTTTACTTTCTTGTACGAAGTAAAAAGGAAGTATTGTAATCGCGAAAAATTTCAGGTATCATATTTCGACGAAAGTATTCATTTTGTCCATTGTCTATCGAATGAAATTTAACGACGTTTTTGCGTGAAATCTGTACATAAGGACAGAATAAAAGAGTCTTTTCCCCAAAAAAAGTTATAAAACTTGTTTAAAATTAATTCTGAAGAGAATTTTTCTTGGCATCTGTGCGTACGTACGTACGTATCTCTCATAACTCAAAAACGAATAGCGCAGGAGTGCCGCTATAGTAAACAAATATAGTGAATTTTAAAGACTGAATTTATTCTATTGTGGTTTATGCTCTGTCGGCGAAGTAGATTTAATTCAAGCCAATAAGTTTAAATGAAATGCAAGGGAAAATGCGTATAATTTAATATTCCGTACAAGGAAGTCATATGGTGTACATATCAGATTTTTTAATAGTTACTTAACTCCTTGAAATTTTATTATTTGTATTTTGTAATATGTAAAATTGAACAAAAAGAACAACTTCGTAGATTCAAATGAAACTCCATCGAAGGCGAAGATTCAAATGAAACTATGAATTTCGAGAGCGAACAGGTGCACGTCTCTCTTCGACATAAGCAAAAATATTCTTCAAACATAAGGTGTTCTTCAGCCAAATTTTAAGCTTTACTTTGGAGTGTTTCTCTTCTCCTTTGATTTTGGAGATTATTTTCCTTGAAGCGGAACTGAAAATATTTGTCGACGAGAACTATTATCCAAATAATTACGATACATTGCAGGATCATTAGATTTTTTCGATGTCGGGAAACTGGAGAAACGTGCAATGCCCTCGCCGGGACTCGAACCTGGAACTCTCGAATACGCGCTGAATGTGCTAATCATTACACCGCGAAGGCATGTAGAAAGGATACCCTTTTTAAAGGGCGACTGGGGATTAAGGGATCCAATCGCCAAATCCTGGTGGTGAAGAATTATCATCCTTCACATTTTAGTTAGGGCGCCACTGTACATTTTTTAGGTTATTTTGAAGCAGGAGACGTGAGAAACGAGCAATGCCGCCGTCGGGACTCGAACCTGGAACTCTCGAATACGCCTCGCGTGTACTAACAGTTATACCACGAAGGCATGCTAAAAGGTCGGAGAAAATAATTTATAACGTTACTTAATCGTAGGGAGCAAAATGAAATACACAGTGTGGTTCTCAACCTGTTTTGTCCCATACATCCGTTTACCATTGCTAGAACATCATCCCAAATTTTTTTTAAACTCGAAAATTTCGTAAACATTTATTTAGATTTTGATTGTGATTTTATAAATTAGGCAACGAAAAATGTAGCAAATGTTAACAGATAATAAAACTTTAAAATGTTTTTTATGTACAACGCTGCCAATGCTCGCTTTGAAATGCTTGAGTTCGTTAGTCAAAAATTCTTTAAAGTTTCACAAAACATGAAATCCATTATAAACCTCCAAATTTCAAATTTGGGCTTCTAGATGCCCATATTTGCAGGAGAATTACGTCATTCAAAATTCGATGGCTCTAGGTATCGTTGTTTTATCGCAATCGAGAAACATACATACGTTTATGCAGATTCTTCATTATTTAATTTCTTCAAATATAATGCAGGGCAAAAATATTTGGTGGCAACAGTTTGAAAAGTGAAACGGACACTCGGAATGATTCAGTGCAAAATCGCAAAACGAAAACAATAGTCCCTCAGAGACAAAGCCTCTTCGGACTAATAAAAGGCTGACCGCATCAACTCCTCCCCTGAAACTTCCCCAAGAGGAGAATGCCTGTTCGGTTGAAAACCCTTGACATACCAAATCATCGGTTTTTCTAATTGCCATTTTGTCCTAACTTAACGCTTGTTCCAACTTTGTTACAAACAAAAACAGTCATCAGATTCTAACTTACACATGCTTTATGCGACTCAATGCGAAATCTGCCTGTACAGTGAAAGAACAAAAATACTGCATGGCTTAGTAAAAAATCTGAAGTGTACACCATATGACTTCCTTATACGGAATATTACATTATACGGGATATTATATAATATAAATAATTAAATATTATTATTTTTCCCTGCCTTTCATTTAATTTTATTGGATTGAATTAAATCTACTTCGTCGAAACCCCATAAACCACAATAGAATAAATGCATTCTTTAAAATTCACTATATTTGTCTACCATAGCGACACTTTGGCGCTAGGTTTACTTAACAGCTTTACATTTGGTTCATTTTATAACTGAAAATGCACAAAATTTATATCATCTTAAGAATTATCTAATCGTTGCCACATGTTCTATTTAAAAAGTATACTGTATCTAAAATGATGTATAAAAGAAATTAAGCAAACAAAAAAAAAAAAAAAAAAAAAGAACAGTTTTTCACAGACCATTCAGTATTTATCATTCAATTAATTCCGTTTTAACTTCGTGACAAGGCAAAAATACATGAAAACTCAAAATATATGTATTGAAAATTACGACGTTAATCTTAAACATTTATTTCCTCGAATAATATATAGACTAGATTAAGCACGATTTAATTCGCAATAATAAATGAAGGCGTTATCTTCGTTGTTGCAAAGCTTACTTTCTTCAGATTGGCAACAAATCTACTATTCCGCCGTTTCAAATGCAAACAAACATGGCCGCCATGGTAAACGTAATTAGGCTTAGCAGCACTTAAACAACTTTTAAATTGTGGATAATTATAAAAATATTGCATGCAGATTAACTAAAGGCATGAAAACCTTAATCGGAAGATAGGAACGACATAATTCAGTTATTATTAAAGCAAAAAATACACCATTTACAAACATATAAGAATAAAGAAGCAGAGATCACTGAGCCGAGTAACGGAGTGGATACATGAATACATATATTTATATACTTTTGGTTCGGCCGATTGAAACCAAAATACTAGGTGCACATCTACATGTTATAGCAGTCCTATATACAAAATTTCAACGTTCTGAAGCTAGTCGTTTTTTGAGTTATGCGAAATACGTGCGTACGTACTTACGTCCATACATGCGCATACGCCACGAAAAGTTCTCTTTAGAATATATTTTAAATGAGTTTTATATATTTTTTTGGGGGGGAAGAGTCTTTTATTCTGTCCTTACGTACAGATGTCACGCAAAAACATCGTTCAATAGCATTCCATAGCGGTCGAAATAGATATTTTCGTTGAAATATGATACCCGAAATTTTTCGCGATTACAATACTTCCTTCCTACTACGTACAAAGCAGTAAAAAACATTTTTAATGTTAACGCAGTATTTTGTTCACATAAAATTGTCTTAGTTTCTGCAAAGCAAGATATGATACCAATCCACATACATATTGCATTATTACAGGGCTTTTCGAGTATTGTATTATCCCATTTCGATGAATCTCCTGTCATGTTTTGGGGGGTAAAGGGGATTTTCATGGCCTCCTATTTCTTCCTCGGTCTGATATTATTAGCTCACTTTGAGCTACAACTCATGTAAA
This sequence comes from Stegodyphus dumicola, assembly GCF_044657685.1. Lineage (NCBI taxonomy): Eukaryota > Metazoa > Arthropoda > Arachnida > Araneae > Eresidae > Stegodyphus > Stegodyphus dumicola. Next base: position 182,603,074 of record NC_140777.1, on the reverse strand, counting down.
CTTCAATAAACAATATTTAATCAATAAAGTCAACACACAAAATGTTAGAAAAAAACGCCCGTGTGGCCGTAATATAAAATCTGAAATCTTTCAGATTTTCTTTTCATTATTAGTCCAAAGAATCTTTGTTTCTGAGGGACTATTGTTTTCGTTTTGAGATTTCGCGTCGAATCACTCTGAATGCAAGTTTTACTTTTCAAACTGTTGCCACCGAATATTATCGCTTTGTATTATATTTAAATAAATTAAATAATGAAAAATCTGCATAAATGTATGTATATTTCTCGCGTTGTGATAAAACGACGGTACATAGAGCTATCGAATTTTGAATGACGTAATCCTCCTACGAATATGGGCGTGTGGAAGACCAAATCTGAAATTTGGAATTTGCTTTATGATAGATTTCTCATTTTGTAAAACTCTAACGAATTTCTGAGTAACAAACTCAATGATTTAAAAACGAGCAATGGCAACACTCTACGGGGAAAAGAAAACTTTTTTATCTCCAGCGCGCGGAACTGTGTATCGGAAATTTTAAGGATAGACCCATTTTAAAATTATTTTGCGACATTGCTGTTGAACTAATTTTTATGATTTAAGTGCAAAGAACATGATATTTAATGAATAAACGTAATACACAAAACGTTGAAAAAACGGCCCTTTTGGACGTAATTTAAAATCTGAAACCTTGCAGATTTTGTTTAATAATATTTTGAAAGTTTTCAACAGATAAATTTACTAAACTTTAAAAGACATTTAATAATTTTCCTGGATAAATATATACGTATACTCAGTATCATTTGCTTGTCTTATAATTTGATAAACTCTGCTGTCGCATGATTTCTTACGCACAGTTTCACGGAGCTACATATTTCGAAGATTATACGCCAAATAATAACACAAAACCTAAAGCGACTGACAACTCAGCGCTAAATGATGAGGCATAGAATGCTCGCGTGCTTTGGTTTAGTCAAATCAATAATCCAATAGTTTCGAATACGTCTGCCTACAATTGAAACGCAATCAATTCTGAAAGGAAACTGTGATAGATTGAATTTTCTAATTATCTTGCGAATACCTACCCTTGGCTTATTTTGTTTATAACTTCTTTTCCTTTCTTTTTTAACAACCCAAATTAGGGGGCAGACAAACCCTCTCCTTAACAAATGAAAATAATGACACGAGGAAATTGTTGCCAATTCACAAGAGAAAAGATCTTTCATTCCTCTTAAGAATTTTGTATATATGTAAATAATTTTATTCAAGTTACGTTTAAAGTTGTAGTATTTTTTTGTAACGTATCAGCCGTCCAACCGGTGTAGCGGTAAGCGTCGCGACTGCCGTGTTGAAGGGCCCGGATTCGAATCCCGGAGAAGGCATGGATGTTTGTAAATGTATAATGTCCGTTCGGCATGGGGCACTCTAAAAATGTGGCGATCCGAAAATCCTCTCGAGAAGTTGGTTGTAGGGGAAGAGGAGTGGGAGACACTCGGACCCGTCCTTTCCCCGTGGTGCTATCGATCAAAATTGGGAGCGGAACTGAGCTTAATCGCACTGTCACCTGCAAGGTGCTCAAGTCTGTTGCCAACGACAGGCGCAAACTTGCTCTCCTGGACTTAGGCTGACTATAGGTCGGACAAGTGAGCATTAGCAGCAACAACAAATGGAACTGCACGGAATTAAAATCGAGAGCCGCCAGTTTTAGACTTACAGCCAACCTTCCCTAAGTTCAACTGTATAAGACGATCTTCCTTTGGGGTTCTAGAACCCTCACGCTTGTATTTTTATTCCCCCGGGTGCAAGACCGTCAAGGCACAGATCCCAGCCTGCACAATAAAGGACTGCCGGGGGGGAAGGGAGCAGTATATACGATTAGCCAAAAAAAGGGGGAAGATTTATTAACCGTATTGTTCATAATATCCATATTTCTTGCGTTATCTTAAACAAATATCAAGAACCAATCAACAGGCGGCATACAAACTGCAATCGTTGAATCATTAATGAGTCCGCTAGGGCGTCGCCTCACGCAAGAGATACTTTTCATTATTAAGTCTGGAATAATATTTGTTGGAGGACCGCGCCCTTATTGTGAGGGATCAATTAAAACCTTGACCTTGAATTGCTCCCACGAGACACTCCTAGGGCGAAAATGATGCAAATGTTGTTTCCGAAAAAGCATTACGGTTTGCATTAATGTCATTGTTTTGTTTTGCAAGCTGCCGTCATGACAATGAAAAGTTCTTCAAAGTTTCCCGCTCTGTCTCTAAAATTTGGATATAAAGTACCTTTTGACATCTACGAAGTTTATTCCATAGAGTCTGGACAATGAAATATCACAGAATGCAGGATTTGAATGAATGACGCATAGAAATCTTGGCTGGAAAACAAATTCTTACGATTACAGTGTAGAGACATTAGGTTATTTCGAAGCAGAAAACATGAAAAATGAGCAATGCTCTCGCCGGGACTCGAACTACGGACCTCTCGAATACGCGTCGAGCGTGCTGACCATTACACCACGAAGGCCTGCTAAGAAGGCGGGAGAAATACTTTATAACAATAAGCGCTGCTTAGTGACCACAGTTGTCCACGATTATTTTGATAACTTTATCTAAATAATAAAATTACGGGACAAGAAAGTAATGACCTTGAAATCATCAACGAAATTTAACTACTTTAATATAAATAAAAAAAAAACTGAAAGCTTTCGTGTTCTATATTACGTCCAAAGGGGCGTTTTTTTAACGTTTTTGAGTTACCTTTATTCATTAAATATCATGTTCTTCGTACTTAAACCATAAAATTTAATTCAACGGCAGTATCACAAAGTAAGTTAAAAACAGCATATCTTTAGAATTTCCGATACACAGTCTCGCGCGCTGGAGACAATTTTTTTTGGGGGGGAGGGTACAGTGTTGCCACCGCTCGTTTTGAAATCGCTGAGTTTCTTAATCAAATATTCGTTTAAGTTTTACGAAATATGACATCAATAATAAAACAAATTCGGTCTTCTAGGTCCCCATGTTCGAGTGAAGGACTAAATTATTCAAAATTAGATGGCTCTAGGTACCGTCTTTTTTTCAGGTTGCCAGAAACATACATACATTCATGCAGATTCTTCATTATTTAATTTATTTAAATACAACACAGGAGGAAAGTATTCGCTGGCAGCAATTAGAAAAGTGATTCAGACTTTTATATTGAAACAACGCAAAATGCCAAAACGAAATTAATAGCCCCTCTGGGCAAACTTCCTCTTTGGGCTAATAACTAGAAACATCTAGATGGGTAGCTTCATCTATACTATTAAAATCTGTGTGCCTCTGTCTGTTTGTGTGTTTGTAACATCATCTCCTCGGGAACGGCTGGGTGCAGAGCTTAGCGGAAGGTACCGTTGGATTCAGAATGCCCGTGGCTCGCCGGATTGACCATCGGCATCTTCGTGCGACTTTAATTAGCCGAGATATTAATTAAAAACTGATTTTCTCCCTACGTTTTGCACTTTCTTTCACGGGTTTCCCCTATTTTAGGGATTTGGCCGAGTGCCAAATTCGTTTTTCTCGAATATCTGCGGAACGGCTCCGAGTTGCGATTCGAAACGCATATCCCCGTATTCGAAAAAAATCAACGAATCCATCGATACCGGTCCCATCTTCGTACGACAATAATCGGCGGAGTTATTAATTAAAAACTGCGAAAACGTTATTTCATTTTTCGGAGTGGCAACCGTCTCGGAATTAGCTGAGATAAAATTGCTTTTTCGAAAGCGCCGGGGGGATGACAATTGCTTCCGCTCGAGATTTGTGCTGGCGAAAGGTCACGTGTCAATTTCTTTTTTCTTAAATATCTATGGAACGGCGCTGAGTTGGAATTCGAGGCAGGTGTCTGCGGATTCCAAAAAATTCTACGAATCCAATGATACCATTCTCATCTTCGTAGGACGTTAATCAGCTGAGATATTAATTAAAAACTGTGAAAACGCTAATTTTCGGGCTCATTTTTCCGATTGCAACAGTTTCTTGAATCGCCGCAGATACAAATCAAGGTTATATTCTAAAGTTGAATAAAGCACGCGATTGCATGTTACCTAACTGTATTTTAAAAATATTTCGTTAATGTAGGCATTTTAAATAAACAGCTGCTTTTCACAATTTTTTTTTTAATTTCAGGTTAGGATGATTGTCACGTTAATTCTTTCAATTATATTGAATAAAAGTTATTATATTACATTAAATTTAAATGATGACGTTCTTGAAGTTGTACAACTTTAATCAGCTGGGATATTAATTAAAAAATCTGAAAAAGCTATTTTTTAAAAATATGTTGTTATTTTTTTAATAATAAATTTGATTTTTTGGAATAATATATTTTTTTATGTTATTAGATACGTGCACTTAATTTAGATATTATCTTTTAATGCAAATGATATTTTAAATAAGTTCGCACCAATAAAAATTAAATTCACACTTTTTTTTTTTTTTTTTTAGATTAAAGATTTTTCTTTGCTCCTTTGAGATGGTATACGGTAACTTTCGAATCCCGGTGAGCAGGCAGGCTACACTCATGTTTTTTGTGATTTTACGCATATCTGTTGTGTATGCAGTGTCTTCTGGATGCATAAATGAATAAAGCTGAACTCTGGTAGTTCGGTCCTAATTTCGAATCCCGGCGAACGGGCTGGATCCATGGGTGTTTGCGTGATTTTACGCATGTGCCTCGTGTACGCAGCATCTTCTGGATGCATAAGTGAATAAAGCGGCCGAAATTCGCTCAAAACCTCTGATTACTGGTAGTTCGGTCCAACTTTCGAATCCAAGCGACCGTGTTGGCTCAATGTGTGTTTTCGGGATTTTTCGCATGTGTAACGTGTATGCGGTATCTTCTGCATGCATACTTGAATAAAGCGGGAGCAGCCCGCGCAAAATTACAGAACACTGGTAGTTCGGTCCAACTTTCGAATTCCGGGGTACTGTACATAAAATTTGGTCGCATACGTGAATACAGCGCGCGGATACCGGGTAAAACCGCTGAACACTGGTAGTTCGGTCAAACATTCGAATCTCTGCGAGCGGGCTGGCTGCATGGGTGTTTTCCTGATTTTCCGCATGTGTATAGTGTATAAAGTGATTTCTGGATGCATATGTGATAAAAGTGGGCGCAGCCTGCTCAAAACCTCTTAACGCTGGTAGTTCGATCCAACTTTCGGTGTCGGCGAACGAGCTGGCTCCCCGGGTGTTTTCTTGCTTTAACTCATGTGTATCGTTTATGCAGTATCCTCTCCATGCTTATGTGTATAAAGCGGGCGCAGCCCGCTCCACAAAATCGCTGAACACTGGTATTTCGGTCCTGCTTTCGAATTCCGGGATACCGTATATAAAATTTGGATGCATACGTGAATACAGCGCGCGGATACCGGGTAAAACCGCTGAACACTGGTAGTTCGCTCAAACTTTCGAATCTCGGCGAGCGGGCTGCCTGCATGGGTGTTTTCGTGATTGTTCGCATGTGTATCGTTTTATAAAGTATCTCATGGATGCATACGTGAATAAAGCGGGCACAGAATACTGGTAATGCGGTTCTGGTAATGCGGTAATTTCGAATCCCGACGAACTGGCTGGCTCCATGGGTGTTTTCGTGATTTTACGCATGTGTATAGTGTATGGAGTATCTTCTGGGTGTATATGTGAATAAAGCGGGCAGAGCCCGCGCAAAGCCACATAACACTGGTAATTCGGTCCAACTTTCGACTACCGGCGAACAGGCAGGCTCCATGTTTGTTTTCGTGATTTTACGCATGTGTATCATTTATGCACCATCTTCAGCATGCATACGTGAATAAAGGGGGCACAGCACGCGCAAAATCGCTGAAAAATTGTATTTCGGTCCAACTTTCGAATCGGCAGCGGGCTGGCTGGAGGGGTGTTTTCGTGATTTTACGCATGTGTACGGTGTACGCAGTATCTTTTGCATGCACACGTGAACACTGTTTTGGGCGGGCTCCCGCCCAAAAGCGCTGAACACTGGTATTTCGGTCCAAATTTCGAATACCCGCGAAAGGTGCAGGCGGCATGGGTGTTTTCGTGATTTTCCGCATGTGTATCGTGTATGCGGTAACTTCTGGATGCATAGGTGAAAAAAGCGGGGGAAGCCCGCGGAATGCCGCTAAAAAATGGTAGTTCGGTTCAACTATTCAATACCGGCCAAATTTGAACATGGGAATTCTTTTAAAAACGAACAATGATAAGCGGGCTTCAGCCCGCTCAGCTGGCGGGCTCGCCCGCTAGTCTATACTATTAAAATCTGTGTGCCTCTGTCTGTTTGTGTGTTTGTAACATCATCTCCTCGGGAACGGCTGGGTGCAGAGCTTAGCGGAAGGTACCGTTGGATTCAGAATGCCCGTGGCTCGCCGGATTGACCATCGGCATCTTCGTGCGACTTTAATTAGCCGAGATATTAATTAAAAACTGATTTTCTCCCTACGTTTTGCACTTTCTTTCACGGGTTTCCCCTATTTTAGGGATTTGGCCGAGTGCCAAATTCGTTTTTCTCGAATATCTGCGGAACGGCTCCGAGTTGCGATTCGAAACGCATATCCCCGTATTCGAAAAAAATCAACGAATCCATCGATACCGGTCCCATCTTCGTACGACAATAATCGGCGGAGTTATTAATTAAAAACTGCGAAAACGTTATTTCATTTTTCGGAGTGGCAACCGTCTCGGAATTAGCTGAGATAAAATTGCTTTTTCGAAAGCGCCGGGGGGATGACAATTGCTTCCGCTCGAGATTTGTGCTGGCGAAAGGTCACGTGTCAATTTCTTTTTTCTTAAATATCTATGGAACGGCGCTGAGTTGGAATTCGAGGCAGGTGTCTGCGGATTCCAAAAAATTCTACGAATCCAATGATACCATTCTCATCTTCGTAGGACGTTAATCAGCTGAGATATTAATTAAAAACTGTGAAAACGCTAATTTTCGGGCTCATTTTTCCGATTGCAACAGTTTCTTGAATCGCCGCAGATACAAATCAAGGTTATATTCTAAAGTTGAATAAAGCACGCGATTGCATGTTACCTAACTGTATTTTAAAAATATTTCGTTAATGTAGGCATTTTAAATAAACAGCTGCTTTTCACAATTTTTTTTTTAATTTCAGGTTAGGATGATTGTCACGTTAATTCTTTCAATTATATTGAATAAAAGTTATTATATTACATTAAATTTAAATGATGACGTTCTTGAAGTTGTACAACTTTAATCAGCTGGGATATTAATTAAAAAATCTGAAAAAGCTATTTTTTAAAAATATGTTGTTATTTTTTTAATAATAAATTTGATTTTTTGGAATAATATATTTTTTTATGTTATTAGATACGTGCACTTAATTTAGATATTATCTTTTAATGCAAATGATATTTTAAATAAGTTCGCACCAATAAAAATTAAATTCACACTTTTTTTTTTTTTTTTTTAGATTAAAGATTTTTCTTTGCTCCTTTGAGATGGTATACGGTAACTTTCGAATCCCGGTGAGCAGGCAGGCTACACTCATGTTTTTTGTGATTTTACGCATATCTGTTGTGTATGCAGTGTCTTCTGGATGCATAAATGAATAAAGCTGAACTCTGGTAGTTCGGTCCTAATTTCGAATCCCGGCGAACGGGCTGGATCCATGGGTGTTTGCGTGATTTTACGCATGTGCCTCGTGTACGCAGCATCTTCTGGATGCATAAGTGAATAAAGCGGCCGAAATTCGCTCAAAACCTCTGATTACTGGTAGTTCGGTCCAACTTTCGAATCCAAGCGACCGTGTTGGCTCAATGTGTGTTTTCGGGATTTTTCGCATGTGTAACGTGTATGCGGTATCTTCTGCATGCATACTTGAATAAAGCGGGAGCAGCCCGCGCAAAACTACAGAACACTGGTAGTTCGGTCCAACTTTCGAATTCCGGGGTACTGTACATAAAATTTGGTCGCATACGTGAATACAGCGCGCGGATACCGGGTAAAACCGCTGAACACTGGTAGTTCGGTCAAACATTCGAATCTCTGCGAGCGGGCTGGCTGCATGGGTGTTTTCCTGATTTTCCGCATGTGTATAGTGTATAAAGTGATTTCTGGATGCATATGTGATAAAAGTGGGCGCAGCCTGCTCAAAACCTCTTAACGCTGGTAGTTCGATCCAACTTTCGGTGTCGGGGAACGAGCTGGCTCCCCGGGTGTTTTCTTGCTTTAACTCATGTGTATCGTTTATGCAGTATCCTCTCCATGCTTATGTGTATAAAGCGGGCGCAGCCCGGTCCACAAAATCGCTGAACACTGGTATTTCGGTCCTACTTTCGAATTCCGGGGTACTGTATATAAAATTTGGATGCATACGTGAATACAGCGCGCGGATACCGGGTAAAACCGCTGAACGCTGGTAGTTCGCTCAAACTTTCGAATCTCGGCGAGCGGGCTGGCTGCATGGGTGTTTTTGTGATTGTTCGCATGTGTATGGTTTATAAAGTATCTCATGGATGCATACGTGAATAAAGCGGGCACAGAATACTGGTAATGCGGTTCTGGTAATGCGGTAATTTCGAATCCCGACGAACTGGCTGGCTCCATGGGTGTTTTCGTGATTTTACGCATGTGTATAGTGTATGGAGTATCTTCTGGGTGTATATGTGAATAAAGCGGTCAGAGCCCGCGCAAAGCCACATAACACTGGTAATTCGGTCCAACTTTCGAATACCGGCGAACAGGCAGGCTCCATGTTTGTTTTCGTGATTTTACGCATGTGTATCGTTTATGCATCATCTTCAGCATGCATACGTGAATAAAGCGGGCACAGCACGCGCGAAATCGCTGAAAAATTGTATTTCGGTCCAACTTTCGAATCGGCAGCGGGCTGGCTGGAGGGGTGTTTTCGTGATTTTACGCATGTGTACGGTGTACGCAGTATCTTTTGCATGCACACGTGAACACTGTTTTGGGCGGGCTCCCGCCCAAAAGCGCTGAACACTGGTATTTCGGTCCAAATTTTGAATACCCGCGAAAGGGCTGGAAGCATGGGTGTTTTCGTGATTTTCCGCATATGTATAGTGTATGCGGTAACTTCTGGATGCATAGGTGAAAAAAGCGGGGGAAGCCCGCGGAATGCCGCTAAAAAATGGTAGTTCGGTTAAACTTTTCAATACCGGCCAAATTTAACATAGGATATCTTTTAAAAACGAACAATGATAAGCGGGCTTCAGCCCGCTCAGCTGGCGGGCTTGCCCGCTAGTCTATACTATTAAAATCTGTGTGCCTCTGTCTGTTTGTGTGTTTGTAACATCATCTCCTCGGGAACGGCTGGGTGTAGAGCTTAGCGGAAGGTACCGTTGGATTCAGAATGCCCGTGGCTCGCCGGATTGACCATCGGCATCTTCGTGCGACTTTAATTAGCCGAGATATTAATTAAAAACTGATTTTCTCCCTACATTTCCCTACGTTTTGCACTTTCTTTCACGGGTTTCCCCTATTTTAGGGATTTGGCCGAGTGCCAAATTCGTTTTTCTCGAATATCTGCGGAACGGCTCCGAGTTGCGATTCGAAACGCATATCCCCGTATTCGAAAAAAATCAACGAATCCATCGATACCGGTCCCATCTTCGTAAGACAATAATCGGCGGAGTTATTAATTAAAAACTGCGAAAACGTTATTTCATTTTTCGGAGTGGCAACCGTCTCGGAATTAGCTGAGATAAAATTGCTTTTTCGAAAGCGCCGGGGGGATGACAATTGCTTCCGCTCGAGATTTGTGCTGGCGAAAGGTCACGTGTCAATTTCTTTTTTCTTAAATATCTATGGAACGGCGCTGAGTTGGAATTCGAGGCAGGTGTCTGCGGATTCCAAAAAATTCTACGAATCCAATGATACCATTCTCATCTTCGTAGGACGTTAATCAGCTGAGATATTAATTAAAAACTGTGAAAACGCTAATTTTCGGGCTCATTTTTCCGATTGCAACAGTTTCTTGAATCGCCGCAGATACAAATCAAGGTTATATTCTAAAGTTGAATAAAGCACGCGATTGCATGTTACCTAACTGTATTTTAAAAATATTTCGTTAATGTAGGCATTTTAAATAAACATCTGCTTTTCACAATTTTTTTTTAATTTCAGGTTAGGATGATTGTCACGTTAATTCTTTTATTGATATTGAATAAAAGTTATTATATTACATTAAATTTAAATGATGACGTTCTTGAAGTTGTACAACTTTAATCAGCTGGGATATTAATTAAAAAATCTGAAAAAGCTATTTTTTAAAAATATGTTGTTATTTTTTTAATAATAAATTTGATTTTTTGGAATAATTTATTTTTTTATGTTATTAGATACGTGCACTTAATTTAGATATTATCTTTTAATGCAAATGATATTTTAAATAAGTTCGCACCAATAAAAATTAAATTCACACTTTTTTTTTTTTTTTTTTAGATTAAAGATTTTTCTTTGCTCCTTTGAGATGGTATACGGTAACTTTCGAATCCCGGTGAGCAGGCAGGCTACACTCATGTTTTTTGTGATTTTACGCATATCTGTTGTGTATGCAGTGTCTTCTGGATGCATAAATGAATAAAGCTGAACTCTGGTAGTTCGGTCCTAATTTCGAATCCCGGCGAACGGGCTGGGTCCATGGGTGTTTGCGTGATTTTACGCATGTGCCTCGTGTACGCAGCATCTTCTGGATGCATAAGTGAATAAAGCGGCCGAAATTCGCTCAAAACCTCTGATTACTGGTAGTTCGGTCCAACTTTCGAATCCAAGCGACCGTGTTGGCTCAATGTGTGTTTTCGGGATTTTTCGCATGTGTAACGTGTATGCGGTATCTTCTGCATGCATACTTGAATAAAGCGGGAGCAGCCCGCGCAAAATTACAGAACACTGGTAGTTCGGTCCAACTTTCGAATTCCGGGGTACTGTACATAAAATTTGGTCGCATACGTGAATACAGCGCGCGGATACCGGGTAAAACCGCTGAACACTGGTAGTTCGGTCAAACATTCGAATCTCTGCGAGCGGGCTGGCTGCATGGGTGTTTTCCTGATTTTCCGCATGTGTATAGTGTATAAAGTGATTTCTGGATGCATATGTGATAAAAGTGGGCGCAGCCTGCTCAAAACCTCTTAACGCTGGTAGTTCGATCCAACTTTCGGTGTCGGCGAACGAGCTGGCTCCCCGGGTGTTTTCTTGCTTTAACTCATGTGTATCGTTTATGCAGTATCCTCTCCATGCTTATGTGTATAAAGCGGGCGCAGCCCGCTCCACAAAATCGCTGAACACTGGTATTTCGGTCCTGCTTTCGAATTCCGGGATACCGTATATAAAATTTGGATGCATACGTGAATACAGCGCGCGGATACCGGGTAAAACCGCTGAACACTGGTAGTTCGCTCAAACTTTCGAATCTCGGCGAGCGGGCTGCCTGCATGGGTGTTTTCGTGATTGTTCGCATGTGTATCGTTTTATAAAGTATCTCATGGATGCATACGTGAATAAAGCGGGCACAGAATACTGGTAATGCGGTTCTGGTAATGCGGTAATTTCGAATCCCGACGAACTGGCTGGCTCCATGGGTGTTTTCGTGATTTTACGCATGTGTATAGTGTATGGAGTATCTTCTGGGTGTATATGTGAATAAAGCGGGCAGAGCCCGCGCAAAGCCACATAACACTGGTAATTCGGTCCAACTTTCGACTACCGGCGAACAGGCAGGCTCCATGTTTGTTTTCGTGATTTTACGCATGTGTATCATTTATGCACCATCTTCAGCATGCATACGTGAATAAAGGGGGCACAGCACGCGCAAAATCGCTGAAAAATTGTATTTCGGTCCAACTTTCGAATCGGCAGCGGGCTGGCTGGAGGGGTGTTTTCGTGATTTTACGCATGTGTACGGTGTACGCAGTATCTTTTGCATGCACACGTGAACACTGTTTTGGGCGGGCTCCCGCCCAAAAGCGCTGAACACTGGTATTTCGGTCCAAATTTCGAATACCCGCGAAAGGTGCAGGCGGCATGGGTGTTTTCGTGATTTTCCGCATGTGTATCGTGTATGCGGTAACTTCTGGATGCATAGGTGAAAAAAGCGGGGGAAGCCCGCGGAATGCCGCTAAAAAATGGTAGTTCGGTTCAACTATTCAATACCGGCCAAATTTGAACATGGGAATTCTTTTAAAAACGAACAATGATAAGCGGGCTTCAGCCCGCTCAGCTGGCGGGCTCGCCCGCTAGTCTATACTATTAAAATCTGTGTGCCTCTGTCTGTTTGTGTGTTTGTAACATCATCTTCTCAAGAACGGCTGGGTGTAGAGCTTAGCGGAAGGTACCGTTGGATTCAGAATTCCCGTGGCTCGCCATATTGACCATCGGCATCTTCGTGCGACTTTAATTAGCCGAGATATTAATTGAAAACTGCTTTTTCCCCTACGTTTTTGGCATTTCTTTCGCTTTCTTTGCTGGGTTTTCCCTATGAAAGGGATATTTTCCCGCGGCAAGGGGCAAAATTAAGGTACTGGAGCATTTTTAGGCATGCCGCTAATTAAGCTTCTAATTGGCCGATCGACTTGCAAGAAACGGCATCCGTCATTTGAAGATACGCGAATTACAAATTTCGAAATTTCAAGAAAATTGGATGATTGGTTCCAAAATTACGAATTTTCCTTAATTAAAGTAACTGAGCCGGAAAAATGCACAAAAAATACGTATCTCCGGATCTAACCGACGGATGTTTTACAAATTTTGAATTTTGCACTTCCCGGATGCTCAAATGAACGTTAGCGTTGATTGTAAACTGTTTTGCTAATTAGGAGCCTTATTAGCAGGTTCATTAAAAAAGCGCTACTACCTTAATCTCCCCTTCCAAACTCTTCGTTGACGGCCTTCGACTCGGAAAGCGACGGGTGTCGGAGGGGGGAGAGGGTATTCGCTCGAATGTTGGAATCGTCAAGGCCATTCGCGAGGGGTGAAATTAGCGTAGTGGCGCTTTTTTATTCATTATGATAATTAATAATCTAATTTGCCCATCCATCTAGAACAAAGAGCATCCTTCATTTGACCCTCCATCGGTTGTAAATTTCTAAATTTGGAGCCGATCGCATGATTGGTTCCGGAGATACGAATATTTAGTGCATTTTTCTTAATTAGAGAAACTGAGCCGGAAAAATGCACAAAAATACGTATCTCCCGATCTAACAGACCAATTTCGTTCAAATTTTGAATTTTGTACTTCCCGGATGCTCAAATGAACGTTAGCGTAGATTGTAAACTGTTTTGCTAATTAGGAGCCTAATTAGCAGGTTCATTAAAAAAGCGCTACTACGTTTATCTCCCCTTCCTAACTCGTGGTTGAGGGCCTTCCACTCGGAAAGCGACGGGTGTCGGGGGGGGGGAGATGGTTTCCGCAGGACTTTTGGAATCGTCAAGGCCAATAGCCATGGATGAAATTAAAGTAGTGGAGGATTTTTGTTCATCATGCTAATTAATCTTCTAATTTGCCAATCTGTTTGGAACAAAGACCAAACCTCTTTTCAAAATCTGGCAATTATAAGATTGTAAATTTCGAGCCGATCGGCCTGTTAGTTGCAGAGATATGTATTTTTGGTGCATTTTTCGAACAATTCCTGATTTTTGGATCTGAATAAGAAAAGCAACTTTGAATAATACAATTTAATATTTCTAATAGCTTAAATCCGCGTGCTCATTTGTGTTACTGAGCTACGTAATCATTCACTGCTTTTGTTATTATATATAAGTTCATTAATATATATATATATACTGTCGTATATATATATATTAATGAACTTTTTGGTAACAAAGGTTTCTGTTCGCTTAAAGCTAATATTAAATTTAATTTTAATTAAGAAATTTTAATTGCAAAAAAATAAATAAAATATGAATAAACTATTTATTTAAATTGTGACTAATTTTTATTTTTCGTTTAGGGTTTTAAATTGAATTTCTGTTGCTTGAACATGGTATATGGAAAGTTTTCTTAATATAAATAATTATGGTTGATTAATTACATATATATATATATTGATGCACTTTTGTGTGTGATTATGTTGAAGTTTATCAAAAGGAGATTTAATAAAGAATCTACTGTTTGAATATTATACCCGAAAATTTTTGCGGTTACACTTGGCAAAAAGCCTTTGCAGTAAAATCGCTGAACACTGGTACTTCAGTCCAAATTTCGAATCCCGGCAAACGGGTTGGCTCCATAAGTGTTTTCGTAATTTTCAGTATGTGTAACGTGTATGCAGTATATTGTGAATGCATACGTAAATAAAGCGGGCGCAGCCCGCGCATACCGCTAAACACTGGTAGTTCGGTCCAGCTTTCGAATAAAGGCGATCGGGCTGGCTGCATGGGTATTTTCGTGATTTTAGGTATGTTTATCGTGTATGCAGTATTTTCTGGACTTATACGCGAATAAAGCGGGCGCAGTCCGCGCTGAACCCTGGTAGTTAGGTTCATCTTTCGAATTTCAACGAGCGGGCTGGCTGCATGTGTACTTTCGTGATTTTACGCATGTGTATCGTGTACGCAGTATCTTCTGGATGCATATGTGAATAAAGCGGGCGAGGCCCGCGCAAACCCGCTGAACACTGGTAGTTCGGTCCAACTTTCGAATACCCGTTAAAGAGATGTCTGTATGGGTATTTTCGTGATTTTACGCATGTGTATCGTGTATGCAGTATCTTCTGGATGGATACGAGAATAGAGCGGGCGAAGCCCGCGCAAATTGGCTGATCACTGGTAGTTCGATCCAACTTTCGAATCCCGGTTAACGGGCTGCCTCCATGTATGTTTTCATAATTTTCCGCAATGTATGCAGTATCTTTTGGATGCATACGCGAATAAAGCGGGCGCAGCCCGGGTAAAATCGCTGAACACTGGAACTTTCGAGTAAAGGCCAACGGGCTGGCTCTATGGGAGTTTTCGTGAGTTTCCGCATGTGTGTCGTGTATGCAGTATATTCTGGATGAATAATTTAATAAAGCGGGCGCAGCCCGCCCAAAACCGCTAGACACTGGTAGTTCGTTCCAACTTTCGGCAAGCGGGCTGTGTGCAAGTTGTTTTCGTGATTTTACGCATGTGTAACGTGTATCATCTCTATACATACGTGAATTAAGCGGGCGCAGCCCGGGGATAACCGGTGAACACTGGTATTTCGGTCCAACTTTCATATACCGGGGAAATTTAAGACGGGAACTCTTTTACACACGAGCAATATATAGCGGGCTTCAGCCCGCTCAGCTGGCGGGCTTGCCCGCTAGTCTATACTATTAAAATCTGTGTGCCTCTGTCTGTTTGTGTGTTTGTAACATCATCTCCTCGGGAACGGCTGGGTGTAGAGCTTAGCGGAAGGTACCGTTGGATTCAGAATGCCCGTGGCTCGGCGGATTGACCATCGGCATCTTCGTGCGACTTTAATTAGCCGAGATATTAATTAAAAACTGATTTTCTCCCTACATTTCCCTACGTTTTGCACTTTCTTTCACGGGTTTCCCCTATTTTAGGGATTTGGCCGAGTGCCAAATTCGTTTTTCTCGAATATCTGCGGAACGGCTCCGAGTTGCGATTCGAAACGCATATCCCCGTATTCGAAAAAAATCAACGAATCCATCGATACCGGTCCCATCTTCGTACGACAATAATCGGCGGAGTTATTAATTAAAAACTGCGAAAACGTTATTTCATTTTTCGGAGTGGCAACCGTCTCGGAATTAGCTGAGATAAAATTGCTTTTTCGAAAGCGCCGGGGGGATGACAATTGCTTCCGCTCGAGATTTGTGCTGGCGAAAGGTCACGTGTCGATTTCTTTTTTCTTAAATATCTATGGAACGGCGCTGAGTTGGAATTCGAGGCAGGTGTCTGCGGATTCCAAAAAATTCTACGAATCCAATGATACCATTCTCATCTTCGTAGGACGTTAATCAGCTGAGATATTAATTAAAAACTGTGAAAACGCTAATTTTCGGGCTCATTTTTCCGATTGCAACAGTTTCTTGAATCGCCGCAGATACAAATCAAGGTTATGTTCTAAAATTGAATAAAGCACGCGATTGCGTGTTACCTAACTGTATTTTAAGAATATTTCGTTAATGTAGGCATTTTAAATAAACAGCTGCTTTTCACAATTTTTTTTTAATTTCAGGTTAGGATGATTGTCACGTTAATTCTTTTATTGATATTGAATAAAAGTTATTATATTACATTAAATTTAAATGATGACGTTCTTGAAGTTGTACAACTTTAATCAGCTGGGATATTAATTAAAAAATCTGAAAAAGCTATTTTTTAAAAATATGTTGTTATTTTTTTAATAATAAATTTGATTTTTTGGAATAATATATTTTTTATGTTATTAGATACGTGCACTTAATTTAGATATTATCTTTTAATGCAAATGATATTTTAAATAAGTTCGCACCAATAAAAATTAAATTCACACTTTTTTTTTTTTTTTTTTTTTTTTAGATTAAAGATATTTCTTTGCTCCTTTGAGATGGTATACGGTAACTTTCGAATCCCGGTGAGCAGGCAGGCTACACTCATGTTTTTTGTGATTTTACGCATATCTGTTGTGTATGCAGTGTCTTCTGGATGCATAAATGAATAAAGCTGAACTCTGGTAGTTCGGTCCTAATTTCGAATCCCGGCGAACGGGCTGGGTCCATGGGTGTTTGCGTGATTTTACGCATGTGCCTCGTGTACGCAGCATCTTCTGGATGCATAAGTGAATAAAGCGGCCGAAATTCGCTCAAAACCTCTGATTACTGGTAGTTCGGTCCAACTTTCGAATCCAAGCGACCGTGTTGGCTCAATGTGTGTTTTCGGGATTTTTCGCATGTGTAACGTGTATGCGGTATCTTCTGCATGCATACTTGAATAAAGCGGGAGCAGCCCGCGCAAAATTACAGAACACTGGTAGTTCGGTCCAACTTTCGAATTCCGGGGTACTGTACATAAAATTTGGTCGCATACGTGAATACAGCGCGCGGATACCGGGTAAAACCGCTGAACACTGGTAGTTCGGTCAAACATTCGAATCTCTGCGAGCGGGCTGGCTGCATGGGTGTTTTCCTGATTTTCCGCATGTGTATAGTGTATAAAGTGATTTCTGGATGCATATGTGATAAAAGTGGGCGCAGCCTGCTCAAAACCTCTTAACGCTGGTAGTTCGATCCAACTTTCGGTGTCGGCGAACGAGCTGGCTCCCCGGGTGTTTTCTTGCTTTAACTCATGTGTATCGTTTATGCAGTATCCTCTCCATGCTTATGTGTATAAAGCGGGCGCAGCCCGCTCCACAAAATCGCTGAACACTGGTATTTCGGTCCTGCTTTCGAATTCCGGGATACCGTATATAAAATTTGGATGCATACGTGAATACAGCGCGCGGATACCGGGTAAAACCGCTGAACACTGGTAGTTCGCTCAAACTTTCGAATCTCGGCGAGCGGGCTGCCTGCATGGGTGTTTTCGTGATTGTTCGCATGTGTATCGTTTATAAAGTATCTCATGGATGCATACGTGAATAAAGCGGGCACAGAATACTGGTAATGCGGTTCTGGTAATGCGGTAATTTCGAATCCCGACGAACTGGCTGGCTCCATGGGTGTTTTCGTGATTTTACGCATGTGTATAGTGTATGGAGTATCTTCTGGGTGTATATGTGAATAAAGCGGGCAGAGCCCGCGCAAAGCCACATAACACTGGTAATTCGGTCCAACTTTCGAATACCGGCGAACAGGCAGGCTCCATGTTTGTTTTCGTGATTTTACGCATGTGTATCGTTTATGCACCATCTTCAGCATGCATACGTGAATAAAGGGGGCACAGCACGCGCAAAATCGCTGAAAAATTGTATTTCGGTCCAACTTTCGAATCGGCAGCGGGCTGGCTGGAGGGGTGTTTTCGTGATTTTACGCATGTGTACGGTGTACGCAGTATCTTTTGCATGCACACGTGAACACTGTTTTGGGCGGGCTCCCGCCCAAAAGCGCTGAACACTGGTATTTCGGTCCAAATTTCGAATACCCGCGAAAGGTGCAGGCGGCATGGGTGTTTTCGTGATTTTCCGCATGTGTATCGTGTATGCGGTAACTTCTGGATGCATAGGTGAAAAAAGCGGGGGAAGCCCGCGGAATGCCGCTAAAAAATGGTAGTTCGGTTCAACTATTCAATACCGGCCAAATTTGAACATGGGAATTCTTTTAAAAACGAACAATGATAAGCGGGCTTCAGCCCGCTCAGCTGGCGGGCTCGCCCGCTAGTCTATACTATTAAAATCTGTGTGCCTCTGTCTGTTTGTGTGTTTGTAACATCATCTTCTCAAGAACGGCTGGGTGTAGAGCTTAGCGGAAGGTACCGTTGGATTCAGAATGCCCGTGGCTCGCCGGATTGACCATCGGCATCTTCGTGCGACTTTAATTAGCCGAGATATTAATTAAAAACTGCTTTTTCCCCTACGTTTCCCTACGTTTTGCACTTTCTTTCACCCGTTTTCCCTGTTTTAGGGATTTGGCCGAGTGCCAAATTCGTTTTTCTCGAATAACTTGGGAACGGCGCCGAGTTGGAATTCGAAACGCATATCTCCGGATTTGAAAAAAATCAACAAATCCATCGATACCGGTCCCATCTTCGTACGACAATAATCCGCCGAGTTATTAATTAAAAACTGCGAAAACAATAATTTCGGCACTCAGTCTTCCGAGTGGCAACAGTCTCGGCAGTCGTCGGAGATAAAAATGCATTGGGAACGCCAAGGCCGTTCGCCACTAACAAACTAAGAATAAAAAATTAAAATAACTTAAAGGAATAAACTGAAAAGCTAAAATAAAACTAAAAATAGAAACATTCTCTTCATTTAGTTGTCGTTAGTTGAATGTAGATTGGTTTATGCCCTTGATAAATCGAGTAAATGACGTCATAGATAAAATAAAAAGTTTTGTTTCCCGGTCTGGCAACAGATCAAATAGAATCAAAAGTTTAGTTTCCTGGTTTGGCAACAAAAAATTTATTTACGAATTTAGGATTTGGAAGGAGACCGTCGCAATTTTTTCCAACATACTAAATTTCGTAAATATACTTATTATTACTCATTGCACTTAATCTTTATTTCTTTTTACAGGTTATTTGATTGTTTTTTGCATTTGTATTTGTAGTTTTAGTAATTTAAAGTAGTATTTTAGACTTTTATATGCTCCTGTTAGTTTAGAACTTGAGAATTCTTCGGAACATTAACTTGGTGACTCTTTTTATATATTTAATGTATTATTTTGTATTTTTTTAAAGATCTATTCATTCGTGTTTTATATTTCTGTTATTGTTGCTCGATAAATTGCATTTACATTTTATATTTTTGACATTTTCCTGTGTGCGATAAAAATTATCGTTTTAAGGCGATCGAATGTTCTATATTTTATTAGATTTGTTATTTTGTTAGGTTTGTTATTTGAATTTCAGAATTGATTTCAGAAGTTCCTAATTTATATTTGTATTTATACCTTTTATTTATTTTGTGTTTAGGTTTTCATTTTCTGTTTATGTGCATTGTTCTCAGATTGACCTAATTATTAAAAATATTTTCATAATTTTTATCTGTGCTTGGAATTTTTCATAATATTACCCATATTATTTCTTATTTGCCAGCAATTTTTTAACAGGGAAGTTTTTGTTTTACATTTTTGATTTTTTAAAATTAATTTGCTCTTAAGTGGAAAATTTTTCATTTAGTCTAGGATTATTTTAAAATTTGTGTTGTATACATATAGAATGCATTAATTTTTTTTCCAGCAGTATTGGTTTAATGAGCAATTTTTTTCTTTCATCTGCGTAGTCAATTTTTTGAGTCGAGTTAATATTTTAGTAGTGCTTTTTTTAACGTACTGAAATGTCGAAACGGAAAAGAGGCATTACAGGAGATGCATCAAGAAGACGAAGAGCTGAAGCACAGAGTTTACGGCGAGCTGCAGAAAATGAAGAAGAAACTGCTGCGAGACTGAGCACGCAAGCGCGTCGGCAAGCAAACCTACGCGCTCAAGAAACGGAAGAAGAAACCGCTACGAGACTCGGCAGGAAAGCTCAACATCAAGAAAATTTACGTGCTGCAGAAACGGAACAAGAAACCATTAGGAGACTCAGCAGGCAATCCCAATGTCAAGAAAATTTGCGTGCTCAAGAAAGTGAAGAAGAAACCAGTAGGAGGCACAGACTGGACTCTCATCGTCATCGTCAAGTTCGAGCGGAAGAATCGGAAGAGGACGCTGCTACACGAAGAACGCGAGACGCTGCACGCCACAGACAAGTCCTATCCGAAGAAACAATGTCCGTACGAGAAGACAGGCCACGCATGAATGCAGCACAACGTTCACGCAGCACTCTTCACAATGCAGGAAGATGTGGACTCGAAGTTTATGTTGAGCAACACAGCGCCGGTTCAATGGAAGCTTCCTGCGATCTCTGCAACGGATTGTTCTTTACGGGAGAAAGGAATGCAAGAGGAAGATACATGCACTGCTGTAACAATGGGAAAATTTTCGAAGCTGAAAGAAGATATCCAGAAGAATGGCACAATTTAATGAATGGGAACCACCCGTTTTCTGAAGAGTTTTTTGCCAACATACGTACTTACAACTGCCTGCTCAGTTTTGCTTCATTGGGTGCCAATATAGAAATGCCTTCGGGTTCGGGTCCCTACTGCTTCAGGATTCACGGTGCCATATATCATCGAACGAGCCACCTTCATCCGCCTCATCCCGGTCAAGAACAGTATGCTCAGCTGTACATTTTAGATTCGGATCAAGCCCTCAGGCAGAGAATGAACATATTTGGAAATGTTGCCCTGAACGCCGAACTCCTGAGACAGTTGGACACAGTTTTAAGGAACGTTAATCCATATGCGGAAGCCTACAAGATGCTGAAGGAATTCGAAGAAGAAACTGTACGAGAGCAAGGTGCCGAAACTGCTGCGGATATCCGCATGTACATCAAGGGTGAAAGTGTTGCTGCGGGCGAGCACAGGGGACGTTACAATGCTCCGAAAGAAAATGAAGTTGCAGTCGTCTTCAAGAGTACGGACGGCGCTCCTCCATCGAAACCGAGACATCGTGATCCATCCGAGAGGTGGCGGTCTCATCAACATCAGTACCTTAAATCCCAACTTGGAACCCATGACGTACGTACTTTTCTTTCCTCACGGCGAGCAAGGATTCAGAGTCGGACAGCAATACACAGAGTTACAGTTTTACAGTCACAGGGTGTCCGTACGACGAGATTGCTACAACCCGATTTTGTATGGCCGGAAATTGTTTCGGCAGTATCTCGTGGATGCATACGTAAAAGTTGAAGGCAACAGGATTGCGTACCTCCGGAGCCATCAGACGAATCTGAGAGTGGAAACTTACATGGGTCTTGCCGATCACATTTACAGAGTTGGTCAAGAGACGGGCGTCCGCCCTGGAATACCGGTTATACTTCCGTCAACGTTTATAGGAAGCCCTCGCTGCATGCAGCAAAACTATCAGGACTCGATGGCCATTGTGCGCGACTTTGGTAAACCGGATCTGTTTTTGACTTTCACGTGCAACCCTAAATGGCCGGAAATAACAGAAAACTTATTCCCAGCACAGAAGGCTCACGATCGCCCGGACATCGTTTCGAGGGTATTTGACCTGAAGAAAACGGCTTTGATGCTAGATTTGACAAAGAATCACATCTTAGGTGCGACCATTGCAGATATACACGTCATCGAATTTCAGAAGAGAGGATTGCCTCATATGCACCTTTTGTTGTTTTTAGCGGAAGAAGACAAAATAAGAGATGCAGAGTGCATCGACTCGCTGGTGTGTGCTGAACTTCCAGATGCTACTCGACATCCGGAGCTACACAACATTGTGAAGTCATCGATGATTCACGGACCCTGCGGTGAACTGAATAGAAACTCTCCCTGCATGAGTGATGGTGTATGTTCGAAAGGATTTCCGAAACCGTTTCAGGCAGAAACTAAAGAGAACGTGAATGGCTACCCACTCTACAGAAGAAGGGACGATGGAAACTTTATCGTGATCAAGGGTCATGCCATCGATAACAGATGGGTCGTTCCTTACAATCCGTATTTATCGAAAAAGTACAACGCCCACATAAACGTTGAAGTATGCAGCTCCATAAAATCGGTGAAGTATTTGTTCAAATACGTGTACAAGGGTCATGATGCAGCTAAAGTTGTTCTGGAAGAATCTGGAGATAGAACTTTAATGTGGGACGAGATCAAATGCTTCTTAAATGCAAGATACGTGTCTGCCCCTGAAGCAGCGTGGAGGCTGTTTGAAAAAAGAATGCATTCTAAGTCGCACTCCATCATACGACTACCGGTTCATTTGGAAAACCTGCAGCCCGTCTATTTTGCCGAATCCGAAGAAAGGAATGCTTTCCAGAGAGCTGCCGAGAAAAATACCATGCTCACCGGATGGTTTGAACTGAACAGGACAGTTCCCGAAGCGAATGGTTACCTGTATGCCGAAATTCCTAAACATTTCACCTGGAGGAATCATGCCTGGCAGACACGAGTTAGACTTGGAGATTACATCATTTCAAGAATGTATTCTGTTAGCCCGAAAGATGTTCAGCGTTTCCATCTGAGGTTGCTGCCGTGTCACGTTAAAGGAGCGAAGAGTTTTGCCGACTTAAGAACATACGAAGGTGTGGAGTATTCAACGTTCAAGGAAGCCTGCCGTGCAAGGCATCTGCTGCAAGACGACGAAGAATGGAAAAATACTCTGGCAGAAGCATCAGCTTTTCAAATGCCACCGCAGCTAAGACAGCTTTTTTGCTTCATCTGTGTTTTCTGCAACCCTGCGGAACCCGTCGCTTTGTGGAATGAATTCAAAGAGTCCCTTTCTGAAGATTTTGCGAGATCTTACTCCTTAGAAGACAGTTTCAGCCTTGCACTGAGAAGTATAGAAGACCAGTTAGAAGTGCACAATGTTTCGCTATGTTCTCTTGGTCTCCCGCAACCAACATTGACTGATGCTGTTTCTCTCGAAGTCCCGCAGTTCGATGTCCAGTATGAAAATGAACAAGCCGAAGTGTTGAACGGGATGTTGAATCCTGAACAGAAATTAGTTTACGACTCGGTTTTGGAAGCTGTACGAGATGAGAATCCTAACACACCGAAGACATTTTGTGTTAATGCGTTTGCCGGATCTGGAAAAACTTTCCTTTTTAGGACGATTCTTCATGCTGTTCGAGGAATGGGCCACGTTGCCATTCCCGTTGCGTGGACAGGTATTGCTGCTGTGCTGTTGACCGGTGGAAGAACTGTACACTCTACTTTCAAGTTGCCCGTTCCACTTTTGGAAAATTCTTCTTGCCGTGTGAGACAAGATAGCGCAGAAGGAAGGTACTTGAAGACTGCAAAACTTTTCATATGGTATGAATGCACCATGACGCCTCATTACGCTTTGGAAGCTGTCGACAGATTGCTGAGAGACTTGACCGGACTGGATGTTCCTTTTGGCGGTAAAACCTTAGTTTTAGGAGGTGACTGGAGACAAACATTACCTGTTGTCGCACATGGAAACCGAACTTCTGCGATCGAGAGCTGCCTCAGGAATTCCTTTTTGTGGCCACATTTCAAACAGTGCACGCTTTCCACCAATATGCGATTGAATCCGGAAGAACAAGAATTTTCAGAATGGCTTCTGCAGTTGGGAGACGGTCGTCTTAGAAATGATAGTGGCTTGGACGAAGACATTATTGAAATTCCATCTTTGTGTGTGGTCAACAGATCGATAGTAGAAGAAATGTTTGGCTGCGGTAATGAATTCGACTTACAAGACTTGGCCAGTAAAGCGATTTTATGTCCAATGAACGAGGAAGCTCTGAAGCTTAATGAAGAAATTCTTTCCACGTTTCCAGGTCAAGTTTTCACGCACTACAGTGCAGACTCGGTTATTTGCGATGACGAAGAAGAACAAGAAACGTATCAGCTGGATTTCATCCACAGCTTGACGCCTTCTGGAATGCCACCTCATCGTCTGAATTTGAAAGTTGGAGTTATAGTTATGCTTCTACGAAATCTACATCCATCGGTTGGACTCTGCAACGGAACAAGGCTCATTGTGAAGAGAATTATGCCAAACATTTTAGATTGTGAAGTCATCTCTGGACAGAATGCTGGATCGAGAGTTTTCATTCCACGTGTTGAACTTTCACCATCAGATTCAAACCTCCCCTTTCAGCTCAAGCGAAGACAGTTTCCTATCAGGCTTGCATTTTGTATGACTATTAATAAGTCACAGGGACAGACGCTTAAGAAAGTTGGAATTTATTTACCGCTACCAGTTTTCAGTCATGGAATGCTTTATGTAGCTTTTTCAAGATGTTCGTCTATGAGGAATGTTCGTGTTTTAGTGAAAGACACCAAGAAGCAAGGCCGTTTGATACCCGCATGTTCTAAAGTATTCACAAGAAATATTGTTTACAGGGAGGTTCTGCAGTAAAAAAGTTACTCGAGACATTGAAACAGTGAAATTTTTGCAACACAAAATGAAGTTAATCAAGCCAAAGCAAAAATGAAAAAGATTTTAGATTTTTGGATGACTGGGATAAATTGAAGCAAGTCAAGATGAAGCTGAAACAATTTGAGAATTATGCATTAGTCAGCTTTTATGTCTGTCGTTAAAAAGTGGAATTTGGAGTAGTTAGGGAATCGGAAGCTGTATTATTTTTTCAATGTTGTAAATATTTTTTATAAATTTTCCTTTTCAGGTCTACATACAATTGCGTTCATTAATTTTAAAACGTTTTATGTATTTTTCTTTTTTAGGTATTTATGGAACTGATTGCAATCACATAAAAATATTTCTTTTTCAGGTGTATATAGAAATAATTTGATTCAAATTAAAATGTTTTTATACATTTCTTTTCAGATGTACATAGAACTTGTAAATACTTTTTTTCAGGTGTATATAGAAATGATTTCATTCAAATTAAAATGTTTTTCTTTTCAGGTGTACATAGAACATGCAAATTTTTCTTTTCAGATGTAAATAATTTTTCTTATTCATTGCATGCATTTTTGTAAACACGCACAAATATATATATATCTTAATTGTGTGTGTGTGTATATATATATTTACAATTGCATCAAAAAATATATATATATATATATATATACATATTTATATATAGTGATGCAATTTTGTCTATGATTCTGTAACAGCAGACCAGGGAAGGGGCTGATACCTGGGAGAAAAAATAACCCCCTGGTCGATGAGGTTGCAGAGGAGACCCCAGGTGTCAGGCAGTTCATGCCGTCAAAAGCCCACCAATTTTTTCTGTTTACAATTTTTTTTTTTCTGTGCACGTTTTTGAGTTTAGTATAAACTTATAACTAAGTAATTATTATTATTATTATTATTATTATTTTCTTTTCAGATAAATACGGATTGTAGCTCGCCCATCTGGCGTACTTACTCGGTAGATTTAAAAAATTATTTTTTGTTTTTCTTTGAACTATTGACGCAATAACTGATTTCATTCATATAAAATATTTTGTTTTGCATGATATTTAATATACTCAAGGGATAGGCCTGTAATGTCTTTCCCAAAGTTGTGTCTTTTATAGACATAGGTACAGTAAAATATTTTACGGGTTCACACGACCGACATTTTATGAAACGTTTGGAAAAGTTTCTGCGTACTGCCCTACTGTGTTATCCAAAGAACAACAGTTGCAGTACTTCATGATAATGTGTGTACAGCCCCAATAATGGGAGACAAGGACATTTTGGAGTTTGTTCAAAGCTAAAAAAAATATCATTAATGCGGATTCCGACAAAGAAAACAAAATGAATAATGCAGTTCTTGTGGATGATTTTGTTTCATTGATTTTTTATTAAATACATGCCTATATGCATATCTGTGCAAATAAAATGTACTCAAATAAACTTAATTTTGTTGAAAATGTTTTTTTTTTTTTTTTTTTTTTTTTTTTTCCAATATCCTTTATTACGAAAAAATTCTTCAGTCCCTTCTGTTTCGTGTTAATAATAACGAAAGTGAGAAAAACAATTTTAATCATAGATTTAAAATTATTTTTCTGTTTTTCATTTAAATATAAAATATTTCCACAAATTTCACACAGAAACTATTTTAGAGACCAGTAAATAATTGAGTGGGTGCAGCCCGCCCATCTGCAATACTTACTCGGTAGATTTTTAAAAATTATTTTCTGTTATTTATTTATTTTGAATGCGATAAAAACAGGCGACAAACTAATTTTGTTTATATATATGTACATATATATTTTCAAATGTATATACAGGGGATATTGGATACATAAAACACTATTGACACAATTTGAGCTATATCCACACAATGATGGAACAAGGTGTGCAGCAGATGCAAGACATGGGCATGATTCACATGATATTTGATATACTCAAGGGATAGGACTGTAATGAACAAATGAGTATGTTCCACAAAGTTGCATCTTTTACAAACACCCAACATTCGAATCCCAGTGAATGGGGTGGCTGCATGGATGTTTTTGTTATTTTCCCCATGCGCATACGACCCACTTTCCCTTAAAAAGCCGACAAGAAGGCATCCCTCCCCTTAGGCAGATTGCACTCGAGTGCTTTGCCGTAGCTGAATACGCTACACCACTACTTTACACACGGAGGTAAAAATGACACTTCCTGTGGTCATTGCCTAATTATTCAAAATATTTTGATAATTGTTATCTGTTCTTAGAATTTCCATAGCATTGCACATATTATTTAACATTCTGTTATTTATCAGCAATTTTACAATTTGCAAGTTTTGGTTTTACAATTTTTGATTTTTTAAAATTAAAACCTTCTTATACAATTTGCAAATGAGTTCAATAGCCAAACATTCCCTTTCATATTACATCTGAAGAACTGTTGTAGCATTATGCAACAAACATTTCGCTGTTCATTAAAATATAGGAACACATTTCACTCACATTTTGATTAGAATTTAATGTAGATTGAAAAGTTGTTTTCAACTCAGCTGCCTTTACACTCGCAGTTGTATTCACAATTGATTTTCACGCTGGACTTTCATCATTTGTCATATCCGCTAAAGGAGATTTATTTTTTAAGTGTCAGCAATTTTTTTCTGCAGTAACAGCATCTACAAATGACCATCTGCCATGAATATTCTTCACACATGCACGAGTTTTATTTTAGAACCACTGATGCTTTGGGTTTATGATACTACTTGCTAATAGTGTGCATTATGATAGCATACGTAAAACGAAAGAAATTTACCAGTATAATCAAAATAGAACAAATTCACGACTAAAATATTATCAAGAGTCTTAGAAGACCCTTCGAAGAACATTTTTAGAAGGTAAACAAAGATAACTGACGAAAACCGACGCTTGAAAAATGTAAACAAACGCCGCCGAAAGCAGTTACAGTTACGACTAAGATCAAAGGTTTGCTCGCAGTTAAAAGTATTACTTCCGAGAATGAAAAAATTGTAAAATAATGCTTTTAAATGTTTTCTACAATTTTACAGGCATTTAAATGCCAGTATATATTTACTGTTATGAAACATAATTACAAAAGAGATGTTAAGTATAAAATTTATAGAAAGAAGTTGGAGTTTACCAAAAAGAATTTAAATAAAGGAATTTTAACGAGTATACTATTGGAATATCACACCCGAAAATTTTCGCGATTACACTTCGTACAAGCGGCTGAGCTGTTAATTCGCTGAACACTGGTAGTTCGGTCCAACTTTCTAATCCCGGCGAGCGGGCTGGCTGCAAGTGTGTTTTCGTGATTTTCCGCATGGAGAAAATACTGCATGCATACTTTAATAAAGCGGGCGCAGCAAATGTAAAATCGCTGTACACTGTTAGTTCGGTTCAACTTTCGAATACCACGAAGGCATCCGTCCCCTGAAGTAATGGGCTTCAGCCCGCTCAGCTGGCGGGCTTGCCCGCTAGTTCTATTTTAAACAGATAAATGCAAAATGTTTCTATGAAGAGTTCAGAGTGCATTAATGCAGAAACTCATTTATCAGCGGTCTATGATGTTTCTGGAAATTTTTGGACAGATTCTGAACCCTTTAGTTTTAAATGATTGAGTAAAATCGAAAACAATCTATTTGGCGACTCAATCCGTTACTTGGTGACATTTCTATTTAATTGGGGGATTTATAGGATATTATCCTGGGCAATGAGGACAAATGTTGGTGTAACTATGCTGTCCGTCTACAGGATTTCTGTAAACGGACAGCGTAGTTTCACCAACATTTATCCAGATGACATCCCACTGTCTCGCCATCACATCTTCAGCTGCCCAGCAATCCAGGCCAGAATGTTTAACATCGGCATTGAGGACCCAGTGGACCTACTTTATACTGATAGAGCTGCAAAAGCTGTCTTTGCCAGCTTCGGAGCTATGTAATTGCACTTTGTCATAGACACGACATCATCATCATAGGATATTATGGCGATTTTTCTTTTTTATTTGGTAACTTTGCTTCAATTTTAGAAAAATTACTCTATAAACATTTTGATCATATTAACTGAATTGTTGATCCCAATAAGTGATGTATTTTCCATGTTTTTGTATAGAAACGCGCGGACCTTTACAATTCGATAAGAGTACCCAAAGGATAATAGTACTCGCATTCACATTATAAGGTATTTTTCCCGCTTTCTTAGCATGCCTTCGTGGTGTAGTGGTCGGCATGCTCGGCGAGCATTCGAGAAGTCCGTGGTTCGAATTCCGGCGAGGACATTGCTCAATTTTCATCTCTCCTGCTTCAAAAAAAAGGCCAATTGAAATTTACGAAGTAGTCTTAAACACTTATTTCCTTGAATAAATTCCAGAGTAATAATTCGCAATAATAAAAGAAGACGTTGCTTTGTTCTTGGGAAGCTTAGTTTCTCTAGATTGGCAAAAACACCACTGTTCTGGTACGTTTTAAATCTAAACAAACATGGACGGCATACTAATCTGAAACTAGGCTTAGCCGCATCTTAAAAACTTTTAAATTGTTGATTATTCCACAATTATTGCATGTAGGTAAACTAAAGGCATAAAAACCTTATCCGGAAGATATGCACAACGTAATTCAATCATTTTTAAAGCAAAAAATGCGCAATTTACAAATATATAAGTGAAGATCTGCATGTTATAGCAGTCCGATATACAAAATTTCAACGTTCTGAGGTTACTCGTTTTTGAGTTATGCGAGATACGTACATACGTACTTACGCACAGACGCCACGAAAAATTCTCTTCAGAATGCATTTTAAATCAGATTTATAATTTTTGGGAGTAGATGAGTCCTTTATTCTGTCCTTACGTACAGATGTAAAGCAAAAACATCGTTAAATTGCATTCGGTAGCGGTGAAAATGGATATTTTCCTTCTCATTGAACTATGATGGCTGCGACTTTTCGCGATTACAATACTTTTTACTTCGTACAAGTAAGTAAAAAAGAGTTTTATCGACTCTCCAGCATAATTGCGCCCTTTCAGGTTTTGGTTGCTTAAACGAAAATGGCGCAACAGCAGTTGTCTGGAATATGGTCTAAACTAAAATATCCATACATTTTCCTCTTTACTATTTAGACAGGCGTAAAATTACAAAGTCTACAAGCTCAGAATATCTTGCTTCTTCACGAGCACATTGTTAATAATTTAGTTCTTAACACTAGACTGGAGCAGTGTTTGAATTTAGCGTTTGTGAGTCGTCATGTTCTGTAATTAAAGTTCCAGAATAACCATTGCTTAATTCGGAAAGCCTGTCTCGGAAAACAGTTAACGATAAATAGGTAACATTGCTCTGTAAACAATTAAACTCGTAGTTGCAGACGTTTAAGTTTGCCATTGTTAACATACTAACAATAATTGCTAAAGGAAATAATCATAGTAAGATTTGTCTTAAGAGTGGGACATATTTTAACTTATTCCCATATATGAGGTTTATTTTATACACTTGTTGTATTTTAAAATTGTTTGCATGCTCCTAAATGCTTCTGGGGACGGATAAATTGTTAATTTACGTATATATAACATACTAGCGGAAGCACGCAAGGTCGGTTAAATTAGATTGAGTGTAATGTATCTAACAACAGAGAGAATGATACCGCTGTAATCCTAACTCTAATAACGATGCAAAAACCATGATTCATAGTCATACATTTTTCAGTCTGATGCGATATGGAACCCACATAAACAATTTCCATAGAACAATAAATTAATTCTCTCTCATTATATCAGTGACAATGGCACGCAGTTTTCAATGATTTTCGTCTTTCTAATCAAATGGTCGTCAAAGCTCAAGTTCCATCCAACATTTCACCTACATTCAATTTTAGTCGATTAAATGATCCAAAAAATGGATAGTAATTGATCAAAAATCAATAACGCGAACAAACACACATAAATAGGGATTCTTCTTTACATATATATATAGATTTTGTAAAATTTACAAATTTTTTATTAACAAACTATACGATTTGAATGCGAGCAGTAGGAACACTTTTTGAAATAAAGCATTTTTACCTCCAACCCGCGAGACTGTTGCCACTCGGAAAAATGAGTGCCAAAATTAGTGCTTTCAGTGTTTTTAATTAATATTTCGACTGATTAAAGTCGTACGAAGATGGGAAGGGTCGAAATGGCTTCCCGCGAATTTTTGGAATCGGGAATAATGTATTTAATGTTTGGCAAGGCTGTTTTCATTGTAAAACGTAGAAATTTTTTTATTGACAATCTGTACGATTTGAAAGGGAGCAGTGGCAACACTTCTGGAAATAAAGCAAATTTTCTTCTCCAGCGTACGAGACTGTTGCCACTTGGAAAAATGAAAACGAAAATAAGCGTTTTCAGAGTTTTTATTTAATATCTCTGATTTTAGCTATTCTTTTGGGTGGAAAGTGAAAGTTTTATATACTTTTGGCTTCCCGCGAAGAGAAAACTGAACTAATTGAATGAGAAATCTATCTAATGAAATTCGAGGAAATAAGTTTACATGAAATGCTGCAAAAAACTGCGTCTAATTTAATATTCCGTACAAGGAAGTCATGTGGTGTACACATAAGATTTTTTTTAGGTTTTTGTGTTCTCTTTCATCTTTGCTTGTTCTGTCTGCAATTGTTTGTGTAATCTGTCATTAGAAATTTCAAAACATATTTTATAATAAAGATTAATTCCCAGTATTGAGATAGTCCCCTTTATTTCGCTACTTTGAAACAAGTAACTTTCACACAAAATACTGAGGTTAAATAAACAAAACCTCAATGTTCTTGAACTGCAAATTGGTGGTTTGGCATAGATTCAATTTTCAATGTCTTTCATCGTTCTTTCGAAGGCCTGATGCCAAGAAAATTCATAATCTACCACTAACAATGCGCACGTGGGTGTTTATGTTCTGTAGCAGGTGAATGATGAAAGCTAGGCAAAATTTGTGACGAAATCAGAAATCAAAACGTGAAAAAAAAAAACACATATTCTTCTTTACATGTATACATTTTGTAAAACTTACAAATTTTTGATTGACACACTCTACGAGTTGAAAGCGAGCAATGGCAACACTTTTCGAAATAAAGCATTTTTATCTCCAACGCGCGAGGTTGTTGACACTCGAAAAAATGAGTGTGAAAATCAGCGCTTTCAGAATTTTTAATTAACAATTCGGCTGATTAAAGTGATACGAAGATGGGAATAATATAAATGGCTTCTCACGAACTTTTGGAGTGGTGAATAATGTATTTAATGTTTGGCAATGCTATTTGTATTTCATCATAACTTTGAAACTAACCGCATAACTTTGAAATTTTTTATTAATATATACGACATAGCAATAATATAGCAGATATAAAATAATATATAATAATAAGTACTGCGATACTCATAGAGAGCATTAAAATCCTTAACAAATCCTCTGGTGCTAGGTTAAAAGCTAAATCTTTTCAGATATTTCGTTTTCTTCCAACCTTCCTCTTCCTTTTTTTTCACTTAATTGGTTGTAGCTTTAGGTAACATTAATTCATTAATTTCATTTAAGGATAACATTAAGTTAAATGATATCCGCATTAACTTACATACGCTAAATTTAATTATTCAAAAAGACTTCAATTTACAGTATCAATACATAATAAGATTTAAAATTTTCAGTGTTATCGTAATATTATATTATTTCAGTTACTCTGAATCACAGTAATTACTGTGATTCAGAGTATTTTCAGATATTCATCGAAATGCGCGGCTAATTCTAAAATATGATTCTTCCAGCTGACATACTTCTGGCGATTAAACATTCGATGAAAATGATGCAAAACGTTAATTAAGCAATTAGTGGACGAAATGTAAATTCACCCAATGAATTCTTAATTAATCCTCTAATGGGAAATTCTTAATTGTTTAATATAATTTTTCGTCTAAAGTGCAGAAGATCTGCAACTGGATCCAAGACGGTGTAGTAAGTATTGTTGCGTGCGTACGGGTTCGTTTGAATTGAATGCACAAGTCCGATGAAAAATGAACAAAATTTATTATCATCACAACAAATAAAACAAAATGCTTCAATTTCCTCAGATATTCGTACAGTGTTACAATATCTCACAGTAGTTATCTTTTAACTACTCAAACGTTCAACAGAACTTAATTCAAAACAGCTAGAGAAAGCTAATCCGCGAATTTGCTACAGTCGACAAGAGCAGTTTTCTAAACGAACTCTTAAAACAACAACTCACCGAATTGAGAGGTTTTCCTCCATTTTATAAGCTTTTTAAATCACACGCGAGATTGTTCTAGCAATTTCTAGAAATCAAAAAAGAGATATTCATTTATTTAATGTTAAATGCACGTGCTCTTGTATTTTTAATTTTTCCGGCTTAGCTTTTAATATTCGTCACGCGCTGCACTGCGCGGGGAATAAAACAATTTGATTCATAATTCTACTAACATTAACTATTTAAATACCAAATCCGTAACAGTATTATGACTCAGGATGTATAATCCCAATACAGAAACTTCATTACCAAAAACATTGATTGAATAATTACTTAATGAAATTTATTATCAAAATTAATTACACTTATTTAAAATTAACTTTTTAATTAGTAATTAATCAAAATTAATTACCATCAAAATAAATTAGAGGAGTAAATTAATTTCCCTTCTTTATTCTAAAAATTGTAACCCCTATTTCCAATGCGTCATTCCGAGACTAATCTATGTCCTATGACTTTTACATAATTCTGATGATGTCAGTGGAACTAAAACTCAAGTTGGAACTAAAACTCAATTTCAGAGTGTTTCCGAATGAAGGAACGGGTTTTCTATGCTTATTATCAATTCATTTAAAATAAAATTGAGTCTTGAGTCATCACTTTCTGTACATATATACGTACAAATACTTCAGTAAATATCTTCGTTATCTAATATTATAGAAATATTATTAAAGAAAAGCTAAGAAAGAAAATCTGAAAAAAATTCAGATTTTAACGTCTCAGTAAAGGATTTGTTAATGTTTTTCCCGCTCTCGCTGAACATAGCAGGCTACCAATCTGCTAACATTTTTTTTTTTTTTTTTTTTTTTTTGTTTAGGTCCAAAGAGGCAATTTGCAGAGAAGGACTATTAATTTCGTTTTGGCATTTTGCGTTGAAATTTCGGTTTACTTTTCAAATTGTTGCTAACAAATGTTAAACCCCTGTATTATATTTAAAGAAATTAAATAATGAAGAATCTCCATAAATGTATGTATGCTTACTCATTCTGATAAAACAACGATTCCTAGAGCCATCCAGTTTTGAATAGCATATGTTTCCGACCGAATATGGGCATCTGGAATCCCAAATGTGAAATTTGGAATTTGTTTTATTACCGATTTCATATTTTGTAATTTAAAATTATTTTGCGATATTGCTGTTGAATTGAATTTTGTGGTTTATGTGCGAAGACCATGATGTTTAAAAATAAAGGTAACACACAAATGTTTAAAAAAACGCCCCTTTCGACGTAATTAAAAAGTCTGAAACCTTTCAGACTTTTTTTTTACTTTTTACTTTTATCTTTCTTTTTCTTTTCTTTTTGTTTTTTTAATTCTATGGATTAATGTGCCTACATTCTTATCCACAAATTCTCTCTGACGGTAAGCGATTCTTATCCCATTCTTTACTTTATACCGGATTCACTAGAGATAAGTAAGAGCCGTGAGTTTTAATCAAGCAGCGTTACACCATCGAGTATTAATAATAATTTTAATAATAGTAATAATAATAATAGTATTATTAGTCCAAAAGGGCTTTGTCCCTAAAGGACTATTACTTTCGTTTTGGCATTTTACGTCGAACTTCTATAAATGTTGGTTGTTGGTTCACTTTTCAAACTGTTGCCACAAAATGTTAGAGTCCTACATTACATTTGAAGAAATTAAATAATGAAAAATTTGCATCAATGTATGTATATTTCTCGCATTGTGATAAAACGACGGTACCTAGAGCCATCAAATTTTGAATGACGTAATCCTCCTATCAATATGGGCATGTGGAAGACCAAATTTGAAATTTGAAATTTGTTTTATTACCGATTTCATATTTTGTAAAACTTTAACGAATTTTTGAGTAACAAACTCAACGATTTCAAAGCGAGCCATGGCAACACTATACGGGGGGAAAAAAACCTTTTTATCTCCAGCGCGCGGAACTGTGTATCGGAAATTCTAAAGATAGGTTCATTTTAAAATTATTTTACGACATTGCTTTTGAACTGAATTTTATGGTTTAAGTGCAAAGAACATGATATTTAATAAATAAAGGTAACACACAAAATGTTAAAAAAACGCTCCTTCTGGACGTAATTTAAAATCTGAAACCTTTCAGATTTTTGTTCTCTTTTTATTGTTATAAGGCCACAGCCCAATCCTCCTAGCCCCGCCCGTATGATCGAAAAATGGGACTGGCTAGAAAAAAAAATATAAGAAAAAACAAAAAACGAAAAAAAATCCAAAATCTGAATCTCAGTGCCAAATTCCAATTCTATCTTTGTTCGCATTTATAGTTTTCATTATCAAAGCAAAATCTTTTAAATTTGAATGCCCCCTTTTAAATCCTTCCTAAAAATTCTTTCCATATTTTTCTCTTGCACTCCGTGTAAGCGTACATTCATCGACATTTGTCTTTCAAATTTAATCAACAAACTGAGCGATTTCAAAGACATGTGTTGCGACGGTCCGAAATAAAAGATTTTTATCTTCCACGGATCGGTGTTTTGCCGTTATACCAAACATAACATATTTTAGTTTTCTTTTAAAAGTTAAGTTGTCTATTACCGTGTAAGATTCTGTAATGGGTACTTTTAAGTTACAGTTGAACTTGAAGAATCTTAAGAATTGGTAAGCGAATAGTCGCTTGAGTTCGTGAGACAGTAACTTAGACTTGAAAAGGCTTGAAGACCCTTTATTATTCCAAATTAAAATTTAACAGAACTCCGTCTTGGAGTTTACAATAAAACCTTCACTCGGGCCTTGAACTCAGGAATACTAAGGAGTAAAACTTAACTAAAAAGATATATCCTAAGCTATCAAGATCCTAACAGAGTTGGCCCCTTAACGCTAAATAAAGGCGAAGTTATCAACGGCCTAAAGTACGGACGAGCGTCATAATAGCTTAAGAGAGAGTAGCCTAAAAAGGCGGACGCGTGCTAGCCAGAATCACGGGTTCTCTCTGACGAAGACAGTAGAACCTCCCGGTTAAATCTTCTCCTCAGTTTGCATTCAAACGCGTTTCTAAAACTGCGTTCTGGCTGGAAGTTGCAAGTTGAAATTCAGGAAGACAGGAAAGGAGCTTTAACTCAAAATTTAACTGTTAGAAAAATTAACATAATCCTTACAACGGATTATGTTAATCAGCGATTTAAAAGCAATAAAGGCACTTCTTCCTTATTATTACTAATTACTAGCTTTACTCATGGAATTACACTAATCGAACACTTGGAATCATGATACTGATATATAAATTCATTTCATCTGCATATATAAAAAGAAAAGTGTCTATTTATATGACCGTTTGTTTGTTTGTTCGCTGCTGAATAAGTTATTATTGTAGCTATCGTCATCAAACTTTCTAGAATTTGTTTCAGGATCCTGGAAACGGTCGAAATTCAATTTTTTCCGAAAAAAAAAAGTAGCTAAAATCAGAGATAGTAATTAAAAACTCTGAAAACATTCATGTTCGCTCTCATTTTTCACAGTGGCAACTATCTCGCACGCTGGAGATAAATATCTGCTTTATTTCGAGAGGTGTTGCCAGCGCTCACTTTCAAATCTTAGAGTTATAAGGTATTTATCCCGTCTTCTTAGTATGGCTTCCTGGTGTGGTGGTCAGCCCGCTGGGCGCGTATTCCAAAGGTCCGCGGTTCGATTCCCAACAAATGCACAGCATATTTTTCATTACTTTTGCTTCGAAATAATCCAATGTCTCCACAAGTGGTGCCCGAACTAAAATGGTGGTAGATGATGGTTTTCCTTCCTCAGGATTTGGCGATTGGATCCCCTAAAACCCCAGTCGCCCTTTGAAAGAGGGATTGGATTGAATTATTGAATTATGGCAAAGCACACGAGGGCTATCTGCGTAAAGGGGGGTTGCCTTCGTGAAGGACTTTCTAAGGGAAACTGGCTCACATGGGGAAAACCACGAAAACGCCTATGCCAGCCCGTTCGCAGGATTCGAACCTCGAACAGAACTACCCGTGTTCAGCGTCTTTACCGCTCGGCCGTTGGTGGGCCTCTTTAAAAGAGGGAGTATATAAGGTACTTCACCCGCCTTCTTAGCGTACCTTCGTGGTCTGCACGCTGAGCGCGTATTCAAGAGGTCTGCGGTTCGATTCCCGGCGAAGGCATGGCATAATTTTCATTTCTCCTGCTTCAAAATAACAATTTCTCTACAGAGTTTGTTAATGAAAAGTTTTACAATGAAATAAAACTAGCGTCGCCGAACATTGAATACGTTATTCCCGATTCCAAAAAATTCGTGGCAAGGCATTTCGACTGTTCTCATCTTCGTACGACTTTCATCATCGGAGATATTAATGAAAAACTTCGAAAACATTGATTTTCGGACTCATTTTTCCGAGCGGCAACAGTCTCGCGCGTTGGAGATAAAAGTGCTTTATTTCGAAAAGCGTTACTACTGCTCGTTTACAGATCCTACAATTTGTTAATCAAAAATTTGTACGTTTTACAATATATATATATAAAGAATGTCTGTGTGTTCGTTTGTTTGCTCGCGTTATTGATTTCTGATCAGTTATGATCAACTATCTGCCACATTGAATCGACTAAAATTGAATATAGGTGAAATATTGAATGTGTGTATTTAATTATGGCAAAACACACTAGGGCTATCTGCCTAAGGGGAGGGATGCCTTCGTGGAGAACTTTCTAAGGCAAACTGGCTCGTATACACGTTACACATGGGAAAAACCACGAAAACACCCATGCAGGCAGCCCGTTCGCGGAATTCAAACCTCGGACCGAACTACCAGTGTTCAGCAACTTTACCGCTCGGCCGCTGGTGGACCTGAATTATTGAATGGAACTTGAGCTTTTACGACCATTTAATTAGAAAGACGAAAATCCTTCAAAAACTGCGTGCCACTGATACTCATATAATGAGATAGAATTAGCTTATTTTTCTGTCGAACGTATGTGGGCTTCATATCGCATTAGACTGAAAAATGTAAGACTATGAAAATCGTATTTTTTGCATCATTATTAGAGAATGATTACAGCGGTACAGTTCTCTCGGTTGTTGGATACATTACTCTCAATCTAACTTAACCGGCATCGGGTACTTCCGTTAGTAATATCTATTTTAGGCAGCTCGCCGTGGCATTTCAAGTCATGTAAACGGCTAGCATGCCAAAGAAGCGAAAAAAGAATTACGGTTCCGTACTAAGTTATCGTAAACGTTTCCATCTCATTGTTCAACGTATGGTATCGGAACGTAATTCAGACTTAATTGCTGGAAAGTATGAAGTGCGCAAGAAGTCAGTGTGTTGTTTTCTTGGCACCCAGTTCCACACATGAATTATCTGGGGATTCGCCAAAGACTTCGTGAACATCCACATCTTTATAACTACATAACAACTTAGGTAATAAATTCTCCGGCGTTTAAAAGTTGCGCAATGAATTTCCTAAGTGCTCCATAGAATACATACGCTATAATAAAATGAAGAGAATGCTACATTCGACTTATACTGGGTGAGGTCATGCAACATCTCGCATAGCAAACACTCATCTTTTCCCTAACCTGTGATAATTAATTAATAAAATTAAAACCCAAATAAAAACAAAATCCGAAGGATTTCAGATTCGAACGGTCGACCAAAGTGTTTTGTTAAGTTTTCTTACGCTCTCGCTGAAGTCGCAGTCTACCAGACTGCTGTTACACTCACTCCTACTAACCCATTTTTTTTCTCTTTTTAGCTTTATTATGAAGCATCATTTCCTTCTCACTTACGCCATATAAAATTCAACAAAAAATTGCAAAAAATAACTCCAAAAAAAGTCTGAAAGCTTTAAGATTTTATATTACGCACAAAAGGACGTTTTCTTGACGTTTTGTGTGTTACCTTTATTTATTAAATAATTATATAAATAACATAAATTATAATATAAATTATTATATAAATAACATAAATTATTATTATATAATATAAATTATTATTCGCAAATAAACCATAAAATTCAATTCAACAGCAATATCGCGAAATAATTTTAAAGTAAGCTTATCTTTAGAATTTCCAATACACAGTCTCGCGCGCTGGAGATAATTCTTTTTTTCCTCGAACATTTTTGCCATTGCTCGCTTTGAAATCGTCCAGTTTGCTAATCAAAAATTCGTTAAAATCTTACAAAATATGAAATAGATAATAAAACAAATTCCAAATTTCGGCTTCTAGATGCCCATATTCGGGTGCAAACCTACGTTATTCAAAATTGGATGGCTCTAGGTACCGCTGTTTTATCCCAATGAGAAAAACATACATACATTTATGCAGACTCTTCATTATTTAATTTCTTTAAATATAATACAGGGCTGTAATATTTGGTGGCAACAATTTGAAAATTGAATCGGACTTTTATAGTGAACCAACACAAAATGCCAAAACGAAAATAACAGTCCTTCAGAGAAAATTGCCTCTTTGGGCTAATAAAATCAGTTTCCAGCAAATTTACACATCATTATATGCTAAAAACAAAAACCGACTTATATATCTATTACCGTTATTATTTCTTTAAATTGACAAATAAAAATTGCTTCCGAAAATTGCAGTTTAGCTTCAGTTTGGTTATTTTCCCAACAAATATTTTCCTGTAGCTGCAAACGAGAAATTTATTCGATAAAAACTAACGATCTCTAAACTCTAGATTCTGCTCAACTGAATTTAATCATGTGGCAACGGTCTAGTGATGACAGGTAGATGAATGATTGGTTGGAGCAAAGCATCGACTGTCTGGTTTGGCTATCATATGATAACTTAAGTTGCATTTATACTAACCGGAACAGATATAATTAAGGATAATATTAATATCTTATTAAAGCCACTTAAGTAATTAATCGGTTTAATTTACCTAATTGGAGTCATCAGAACTGATTGTACAAGAAATTTGGCTTTTTGCTTTTATCGATTTTTGTTACAAGTTGTTGATCTGTGTATGAAAAAATTTAATCGATGGAAATCATGTCTTCGAATGTGATGTGAAAGCCTGTTTTTGTTTACATGTCCGTCCTTCTTTTAGGGTAGAACGTATTCTGGCTAAAATTATAAGGTACTTCTCCCGCCTTCTTAACATGCCTTCGTGGTGTAATGGCCAGCACACTCGACGCGTATTCGAGAGCTCCGAGGTTCGAGTCCCGGCGAGGGCATTGCTTAAATTTCATGTTACCCTGCTTCAAAAAATCCTAATGTCTCTACAAAGTGACCACTCAAAGACCTCTTTAAATAGAAACTCCTCTATTGATATGGCTAAAGATTGAACCAGGTTTTCCTCCCTAAAAACAATTTTATGTAATGTTTTTACCAACTCTGTTATCCGAATCTTCCTCATTTCCATATTCATAACTTTCTACCTACACTGTGCAAAAATAAAAATAAATAAATAAATAAATAAATAAATAAAACTAAAAAGAAAAGAAAACCTTAAAGGTTTCAGCTTTTAAATTACGTCTAAAGGGGCGTTTTTAACATTTTGCCTGTTACCTTTATTTATTAAATATCACGTTCTTCGCACTTGAACAATAAAATTCAGTTCAAAAGCAATATCTCAAAAAAATTTTTAATTGAGCGTATCTTTAGAATTTCCAATACACAGTCTCTCGCGTTGGAGATATTTTTTTTTCCCTTCCCTGTACAACGTTGCCATGGCTCGCTTTGAAATCCCTGAGTTTGTTAATCAAAAATTCGTTAAAGATTTACAAAATATGAAATCGATCATAAAACAAATTGCATATTTCAAATTTGGGCTTCCACATGCCATATTCGCAGTAGGATTACGTCATTCAAAATTCGATGACTCTAAGTACCTTCGTTTTATCACAATGCGAGAAATATCCATACATTTATGCAGAATTTTCATGATTTAATTTCTTCAAATATAATGCAGGACTCTAACATTGGGTGGCAACAGATTGAAAAGTGAAACGGACATTTATAGTGAACCAACGAGAAATCGCAAAACGAAAACAATAATCCTTGACAGACAAATCCCCTTTGGACTAAAAATAAAATAAAAAAAGGTACTGTTTTATTTGTCGCGTTAAATGTTTGATATATATTTAATAATATCTATCTTTTATTATAGTTGATTCCTTCTTCCAGAATTCGAAATTCAGGTTCATTCGAAATAATATTCGCCCATTTTTTATGATTCATTTTTTAAATTTGTAACTTAAAATAATTTTTATAAAATTTTCGAAAAACATTTTGAATTATAACCTATAAAATTTTAACATCTTAAAATAAATGTATTTGTAGGCACACCTGCAAAACATTAGAGTTTTTTTATTCAAAATTTCCCAAGATATACGTGAATTTATATAGTGGCGCGCTTAGAAATTTGACGTATTTATTACAAGCTATAATAAGGAAAATGTGGTTTACTCCGTTAAAATTATTAAATGGGCAAATTGTCCTTTTGGATTAAATATAAAAAGAGCATGTTAGGATGCTAAAAAAATTTAAACTATGAGACATTAGCTATGAAATGTATAAATCGACTGAATTCGTTTCCAGAAACTTTGACAGAAACTTAAATAACTGATCTAAGATCACTGGACAGTTTACAGGATAGCGCTACGATTCACCGTTCTGAAGGGACAATAAGATAAGGCTTATAATAAGATAAGGCAATCCCTTCGCTGTGCCAGAGACACCCCGAACAATCCAATAACGTCCATCTTTGATTATTATTCTTGACAGGAAGGATTGGAAAAGCATCAATATTCTGCATTTCCTTTCCCCCTATTACCATAGCTAATTCCACCTGACACTTTGCTGAAGTGCGTTACGTCCTTGTGGATGCATTAAAGCCCCCAATGTGTAATCTGGAAGACACATAATTTATGATTGGAACAACAATATAACACTTCGGGTATTTCCTAACGCCATGATTCGGCTGAAGAATACCGTGCCAGTGGTGAAACTCGAGTCAAAGTTCCCTAAGACATGTGTAAAGATTTGTAGAAATTTTATTTATGCAATAAAAGATATTGCTAGTAAATTGCGCTGAGCTCGGATCGCATAATAATTTTTTAATAAGCACATAAGTGGAACAACTTACACAATAACGTATTATTATTATTAGAAAGTTTAGTAGCTGTATCATTTAACATTCCTAATTATCATGATTGTGATTAATCTTTTGAGGTACGGAATATTAACAAATTTACCAGCAGTGTAATCTGGAAGATAATTAATAATAATCTGAGATTATTTAGCAAATCTAGCTTCCAGTATCATTTAACATTCCTAATTATCATGATGATTAATCGTTTGAGGTAATGGAATATTATTTAACAAATTTACTAGCAGTGTAATATAGCATTCTTTACTGTCAAGATTATTATTAATCTTTTAAAGCAACGGATTATTATTAGCAAATCTGCTACCAGTATCATTTACCATTCCCAATTATCATAATTCCTAATTATGATGATTGGGATTAACCTTTTGTAGTAACAGAGTATTATTAACAAATTTAT
This sequence comes from Stegodyphus dumicola, assembly GCF_044657685.1. Taxonomy (NCBI): domain Eukaryota; kingdom Metazoa; phylum Arthropoda; class Arachnida; order Araneae; family Eresidae; genus Stegodyphus; species Stegodyphus dumicola. Next base: position 182,560,769 of record NC_140777.1, on the reverse strand, counting down.
TAGCAGTGTAATATAGCATTCCTCATTGCCAAGATAATTATTAATCTTTTAATGCAACGGCTTATTATTAAGAAATTTGCTAGCAGTATCATTTAACATTCGTAATTATCATGATTGTAATTAATCTTTTGAGGTAACAGATTATTATTAGCAAATTTACTAGCACTTTAATATAGCATTCCTTATTGTCGAGATTATTATAAGCCTTTTAAAACAACAGATTATTACCAGCAAATTTAACATCACTTATTCTCTCGATTACGATTAACCGTTTGAGGTAACGGAATATTATTAACAAATTTATTAGTAGTGTAATATAGCATTCCTTATTGCCAAGATAATTATTAATCTTTTAATGCAACGGATTATTATTAGCAAATTTGCTAGCAGTATCATTTAACCTTCCTAATTATCATGATTGTGATTAATGGTTTGAGGTAACATGATATTAATGTATACAGAACAGAATATAGTAGTGTAATACAGTATTCTTTATTGCCAAGATTATTATTAATCTTTTAAAGCAACAGATTGCTGTTGGGAAATTTGATAGAAGTATCATATCATTTAACATTCCTAATTATCAAGATTGTGATTAATCTTTTGAGGTAAAGGAATATTAAAAAATTTACTAGCAGTGTAATATAGCATTCTTCATTGTCAAGATTATTATTAATCTTCTAAAGCAACAGATTACTATTAGCGAATTTGCTAGCAACATCAATTAATATTCCTAATTATCATTATTGTGATTAACCTTTTGAGGTAATGGAATGTCATTAACAAATTTACTAGCAGTGCATTCCTTATGGTCGAGATTATTATCAATGTTTTAAAGCAACGGATTATTATTAGTAAATTTGCTAGCAGTCTCATTTAGCATTCCTAATTATAATGATTGTGATTAATCTGCTGAGGTAACGGAATATTATTAGCAAATTTACTAGCAGTATTATTTAGCATTCCTAATTAACATGATTGGGATTAATCTTTTGACGTAAAGGAATATTATTCACAAATTTACTAGCAGTGTAATAAAGCATTCCTTCCCGTCAAGATTATTATAAATCTTTTAAAGCAATGGATTATTAAGACACAATAACACGCCGAATAAATACTAATTCAGAAGTCAAACAACAAAATCAACGTTATATTTTCAAAATGTTCACAGGATGGATTATTATTAGCAAATTTGCTAGTAGTATCCTTTAACATTCCTAATTATCATGATTGTGATTAATCTTTTGAGGTAACGGTATATATTTGAGGTATTAGCAGTTCACATTCCTAATTATCACGATTATGATTAATATTTTGATATAATGGATTATTATTAAAATAATTATTTGCAGTGTCATGTATCGTTCCTTGTTATCATAACTGCGATTCTTTGGATTAATGTTAGCGAATTTACTCGCAGTATCATGCAATATTCCTTATTAACATGACTTCTATTATTCTTTTGAGGTAACGGATTACTATCAGCAAATGCACTAGCAATATTGTGTAGTGTCGAAAATTTACAATTTTTTTCCCTTGCGGCTGCACTCAGCAGAAAAAGTTTAAATATTGGGTTGTTCGGAAAAGTAATTTCGTTTTCTCCCAAAAGTGGGCTTAATTGTATTTTGTCACAGCCTACGTCACACTTGAGTGGCATAACCATTATATTATTTTGACAGCTGATATAGGAAGGCTTATTTGTGAAAACGTTCGATTAATTCTATACAGTAGTTTTCGGTTAGTGCTCTTTCAAACATGGAAAGGGAAAATCAGCATTTTCAACATAATTTACATTAAAATGCTAAATTAAAAGTTAAAACGCTGCTCAAGCAATAAAAAAATTATCCGATGTGTTTGGAGAAGATGCATTGATAGAACGCCAGTGCGAAAACTGCTTTGCAAAATTTCGATACGGTAATTTGATCTTGAAGTGCACCACGTTCTAGAAGACCTGGAAGGATGGATGATTTTGAAGTTTGGCAGTTTCTTTCTTAAAACTTACAGAAATTGGGCAAAAAATGCGAAAGCGTTTCAATCGAAGAAATTAAAATTTCAATCGAAGAAATTAAATAACGGTATAAATTAATACTGACTGTTTAGAAAATTGAATGGAATCAAAAGGTACATTCGTTATATCTGGCGTTCCGTTATAAGGCAAGCTCGTTGTAGCGAGGTTCAACTGTTGTTTCACTCATTTCAGAGGGTTAATTGAATGCAAACGTGATTATCATGATGTGTCTTAATTAAGTGCAGTTGGCTTTGCATCATAATACCGAATGTATGGCAATGATATTGCTACGAAACGCACAGCCGCAGTAAGATAGCTTCCCCGCAAAGCAGATTTAGAGTTGCCAAATTTGGTGCGAAATCGTCCATTTGGAGATAAAAGTGGCGATATGCCATAGACGGATGGAGAACATTCTGGAACGAATTCTTTCCTGTTTGGCCCGGAATGTTCTCAAATACAGACTAAAAGCTATATAAACCCTGCTGGTACGCGGAGTAGAGACTGTCTCGTAGTCTAGTCTAGAGTCTAGTTGGTCGTCGAGTGTATCGAGAGTTGGTGCATCGAGAGTGTGCATCGTCGAGGCTATCGAGTTCATCGCGATTTGTAGCGTAGAGATCTGGAGAGTACATTGAGTTCCGAGAATGACCGAACCGAGTCGGGAGCTGTACTCTAGTGCTTTACCATGAAGCTGTCTTCGCCGCTATAGCCTGAAGGCTGTGTTGCTGATTGCTTGAGTGTGTTTAGCGTACTTCTTCGACGACTGTAAACGTGTTTTGGAGCTGTTCTGTGTAATACTGGCTAATAAATTGCGTTTTCAATCTTCCTCAAGTGTCGTCGTCCATCACTCCAAATCCACGAACGCGTAGAAACGCAACAATAATTAGAAGTACAGTCCATAAAATCATTAACGGGTAAATGTAATCAATAAAATATTAAAATAGGAAAAGAAGCAATCCTACATACTTTTTTACAAACTGGAAATTACCTCTTCGAAGGAGGAATCTCTTTTTAAACTCGTTCCATTTAACGTTTAAAAGAAGAAGCACGTTTCTCCACTCGCCCTTAAACGGCACTTTAAAACGTCAAGTTCCGACTTAAGTCACTTTTCCTAGCACTGCCCTAATTATGCAAAGTCAGTGTTGGGGGAAATCTGCTAAGTCAGCAGAATTATGTGGGTCTTCTTCTTCGCGAAGGTATGCCATTCACTACATAGTTTTTTTTTTTTTCCGCTCATTATCTGCAGTATTCCTACACTTCACTTCTTCTCCCGTCTCCTTAATTTTCTTTAGGACTCGCGGATATTTTTTTCTTTCTGACGACAAGCGCTGAAATCGAACATCTCTTCGCCAAACTTGTTTAATGTCAGTGGTTCAGCTCTTTTAAATCTTTATGCAGATAATAATTCTTCGCAAATTGGAAACCCGAAGCAATAACTTTCAAAGCGATCTTTTATACATGTGTAAAATGAATTTCTAAAGCATCTTTTAAAAGCATTTCGTGCCTTCTTAACAAGTTGTCAATGTTTATAACGGGTACTTTATTAAATCCTTGCTTATTATGTAATTTTATTTACATTTTTCTCATTCATATCCTTAAAATAACTTTAAGAGATTTATGAGGATCTCTATTTTATCTTTCAAAAGCAATATTAAATAACTCCTTTTCATTAAAAAATAATAATAATAAAAAGAAAAGCTGAAAGGTTTCAGATTCTAAATTATGTCCAAAGGGGCCTTTTTTTAACGTTTTGTGTGTTACCTTTATTTGTTAAATATCATGCTCTTCGCACTTAAACCATAAAATTCAGTTCAAGGGCAATATCGCAAAATAATTTTAAAATGAGCATATCGTTAGAATTTCCGATACACAGTTCCGCGCGCTAGAGATAAAAAGGTTTTTTTCCCCATAGAGTGTTACCATTGCTCGCTTTGAAATCGTTGAGTTTGTTAATCAAACATTCGTTGAATTACCTTTATTTATTAATTATCATGTTCTTCGCAGAGAAATCATAAAATTCAATTCAACTGCAATTTCCCAAAATAATTTTAAGAGAGCATAACTTTAGAATTTCCGATAAAAAGTCTCGCGCGCTGGAGATAAAAATGTTTTTTTTTTTTCGTACAGTGTTGCCATGGCTCGGTTTGAAATCGTTCAGATTGTTAAACAAAAATTCGTTAAAGTTTTACAAAATATGAAATCGATCATAGAACAAATTCCAAATTTGGGTTTCCAGATGCCCATATTCGCAGGAAGATTACGTCATTCAAAATTGGATGGCTCTAGGTACCGTTGTTTTAACACGATGCAAGAAACATATATACATTTATGCAGATTCAACGCTATTTATTTTTTTAACACAGAACGATAATATTTGGTGGCAACAATCTGAAAAGTGAAACAAAGCTTGTAGTGAATCAAAGCGAAATGCCAAAACGAAAGTAATAGTCCTTCTGGACAAATTTCTCCGTCGTACTAATAAAAACGCATATAGTTTCGCCTTTATAGAACAAACATCTATTACTAAATAATGCAAAGTCTAGCCTGTGTGTAAGTTTATTATGTATGTTCCTCACACTGAGAAACATCGGAGGGGCCTAGAATCATTACATTTTGAACACACACATCCTATGTCCGAACATGTGTACCTCTTAGCCAGAATTTTGAATTTCGAATTCCTTTTTTTTTTTTTTATTTACAGTACGATTCCAATTATCCGAACTCCGACTATTCGAATCGCTGATTATCCGAATCGCTTTCAGAATTTTTTAGAACCAACCGAAGAAGGGAAGAAAAAGGAAAACGAAGCTCAAGGAAGAGAAGAAATAGAGAAAGATGAAGATGACGTGTCACTGTAGAAATTAAGAAACATTCTTTTGAAAATTCCTGGATGTTCAGAAGTTAGTGCTGAGGATACAGCAGAATGAATGGTGTGTAATTCGTCAGAACCTGGGCTTCAAATTCGAGATGATGATGAACTTACTGAAAGTGTGAGAGAAGAGAGTGTCGAGGAAGAAGATGACCTTCATGTCGAAGTTGAAACAGACACGGGACCATCAGCTAGTGAGGCGTTGGTCGGCCTTGAAACTGCGTTAAAGTGGATGAAGCATCAGCCCGATTGTGACCACATGCAACTTCTCATTGCGACTTGGCTGCCCGAAAACAGATGAAGACAGTCGAGCAGCTTACTTTGACCGAGATGTTCAGCAAGCAATGACTTTCAACACTTGTAAGGACTGTACAGTACGTTATATAGCATTTACGTAAATGTGTTGCCTTTTCATTTTATTTAACTAAAAATCTCTTTTTCTTTTTTTCTCCCGTTTTGAACATATAATACATACCGTAATTAATTAAAAAGGATGTAGACAATTTCTTCGGGAATCATCCAGTTATCCGAATGGGGTCCGGTCCCAGTTGATTCGGATAATTGGAGTTCTACTGTATTTTATTTTTTGTATATTCAATGAATCAAACGCAACGATTGAAAAGCAAATAGTGTCACCATCGGCGCTACTTAATACGATCACAGTTAACGCTATCATTCGTATATCACTATAGAAATATTCCAATCCCACCCACTTGTATACGAAAGCATAGAAAATATATCGCTTAGTGTAATCAAGAATTCGGTTAGTCTATGCAAACGCTTTTTCAGGGGTTGGTTTGGCTTGTTTAATTACAGCAACGCCTCCGAGGCTATCTGCCTAAGGGAAGAGCCAACTGCGTGAGGGATGCCTTCGTGGTGGACTTTCTAAGGAAAACTGGCTCGCGTACACGTTGCATACGAGGAAAACCATAAAACCGTACATGCAGCCAGCTCGTTCGCGGGATTCGAACCTCGGACCGAACTACCAGTGTTCAGCGACTTTACCGCTCGGACGCTGGTGGGATCTATTTCAGGGCAAATGTATACCTATGTGTGTGATGTGTTGTAATCTTTTTTTATCTTATTCGGTGACTTTACTTCAAATAAAAGGGAAGTTATTAGCCCAAAGGGCGTTAGGCCAGAAATGAATCAAACGCAACTATTAATTTCAAAACGGCATTTTGCGTCGATTCACTTTTCAAATTGTTGCCGCCAAATATTATTGCTATGTATTATATTTAAAGAAACTAAATAATAAAAAATCTGTATAAATGTTTTCCGCACTATGAAAAACAACGATAGTTAAAGGCATCGAATTCTAAATGACATAGTCCTCCAACCGAACAGCACTTGGAAGCCCGAATTTTAAATTTCAAATTTGTTTCATTATCCATTTAAAATTTTATAGAACTTTAACGAATTTTTTATTAACAAACTCGACTATTTCAAAGCGAGCAATGGCAACACTATACGAAGAAAAAAACATTTTTATCTCCTGCGCGGGAGACCGTGTATCGGAAATTCTAAAGATACGCTGTTTTGCTGTTTTTAAATATTTTGTAATATCATTGTTGAATTGAATTTTATGTGTTTTATTTCGATCATTTCATTCGTATTTATTTCAAGTGAGTAAAACATGATATTTAATAAATAAAGGTAACACACAAAACATTAAAAGAACGCAATTTTTGACGTAATATAAAATATGAAAGCTTTAAGCTTTCTTTTTAATTCTATATTATCAATCACATTAACCGAATTATTTCTCGCACTATGAAGAAACAACGGTACCTAGAGCCATCAACATTTGAATAACGTAATCCTACAACAGAACATGGACACTTGGAAGCCCGAATTTTGAATTTATTTTATTATATATTTCAAATTCTGTAAAACTTTAACGAATTTTTTATTAAGAAACTCAAAAATTTCAAAGCGAGCAATGGCAACACTATACAGAAAAAAAACTATCTCCAGCGAGGGAGATTGTGTATAGAAAATTCTAAAGGTATGCTGTTTTTAAATATTTTGTGATATTTCTGTTGAATTGAATTTTATGTGATTTAAGTGCGAAGACATTTGATATTTAATAAATAAAGGTAACGCACAAAACGTTAAAAAAAACGACCGTTTGGGTGTAATTATCAGAAGATTCTATATCTTCAGATTTTTTTTTAATTCTGTATTATTTTGATGATATTAACCGAACTGTTAACCGAAGTATTTTCTACGCTTTCCTATGCAAACGGGTGGACCCTTTGCACTTTGGTAACATTACCGCGATCACATCGAATAATAACATTACCGCGATCACATCGAGTGTCTTCTACTGCATCATTTTATTTTATGAGTGATGTGCTAGCGATGTGAATGTAATATCCTTTTCATTTCTTTGTAAATGAGTGCCCACATGTGTTCCCTTTCTTACGAAAGCGAAAGATATGGGGTCTCGCCATTTTTCAAAATCAATGAAAGCGTCACTTATTTTGACTATTTTTATAAAACGAAAAAGAAATTTTTAAAAATCTTTTGCATGAATCAGCATGCTGCAACGAATTTACTCTTTCCTCTAAAGAAAACACTTTTAGCTCAAATCTTTGAAGTAATATACTTCATAAAACGGATCTCAATAGAAAAAGGTCCAGAATGAAAAACAAAATTCAAAATGGAACTAACCAAGTAAGAAGGAGACGAAAAACCTTTCAAGAACTCCCAAGAATCTGAATTTAAAAGCTTAACATGGAAAAACCTGCGTTCCGTCACTAAGCAAAAAGAAACACAATGCAGAAAATATCCTTTTTCGATGAAAAACATCTTAGCGAAGAAACGGATGAAAACAGAAAAGAATGTACGAAAAAAAATTTTAATCTCGAGTCAAGTGCGTATCTTACTGCTGACGTAAGCATAAAAACTGAGGGACGGGCAGAATTTATTAAATTTCACAATAAGAAGGCGCTTTGTTTAAATTTATGTTCATACATAATAATAACTCTATATGTATTCAGTTGGAGGTGGTCGAATCAAAACACAGAAAAACTGATAAAAGATGAAAGCCAATCTAAAATTTCATTTTCAGACAATTGAACAAATAAGATGTAAATAAATCTATACGTATTATAAATATGAACACAGAAATGTGCATTAAAAATTTTTAAATGGAAACCTTGTTTCCTTGTAATGGTATATAATGTATTTAGGTTTTTAGCAAAGCACTCGAGAGCTATCTGATTAAGGGGAGGTATGCCTTCGTGGAGGACTTTCTATGTTTCCTTTTAATATCCTAGCGCCAACTATACACATAAGTAATAGGTAAGGAAGGTAAAGTTTCCGGTCCAAATTTTCAAGTCTAGTTTTAATTCAAAAGCGCGAAATAGGGTTCTTACAACACAGTTTCACAATTTTTACTATTATGTCTGTCTGTTTGTATGTATATATGCGACGAAGTTTTTCGTTCATGAAATTCTTATGCTAAGCATACGAAAAATTCTCCTTGCCTTATTTAAGCTTTTTGCATTCATATATAAAGAGATAATTTGGTTTGGGATAAAATTGGACAACTGGAAGTGATATTTTACTTCCAGCTCGTAATAGAATTTAGTGAAATTTTATATTAAAATATAATCTAAAACTTTTCAGTTGTAGTACTTACAACTTTTATGTCAATGGAAAGCACTCGAAATTTTTTTTAAGTCTCCAGCAAGTGCGGACCTTGCTGCTGACATAAGATTAAAAGTGAAGGATTTCGCAGAAAATAATATAATATTGCAACCAAAACAGGAGGTGCACAACTAAATATTACAGCATTTCTATATAGAAAATTTCAAGGTTCTGAGGCTACTCGTTTTTGAGTTATGCGAGATATATACATACGTACATACGTACGTATAGATGCCACGAAAAACATCTCTTCTGAATCCATTTTAAATCTATTTTATAATCCATTTGGGAAAAAAGTTCTTTATTCTGTCCTTACGTACAGATGTCGCGAAAACCATTGCATTCGATAGCGGTCAAAATTGATATTTTCGTTGAAATATGATACCCGGAAATTTTCATAATTACAATACTTCCTTTACTTCGTACAAGGAAGTAAAAAGTGCAGTTATTTTATGTATGCGAGAAGTATATTCACAAAGTTTAAAAAAAAAAAGCGTATTTGCGTTATGCCCAGTCATTGCTGTTTGACAAATATATTTCTCGAAATCTTGCACGAACAGCTGCAAATGATTATTTGTTTCCGTAAGAATAATTCATGTCATTATGTGTACCACCAGCCGTGAGTTTGAACGTGCTCTAATTCTTCATTCATTGGGGGGTCTGGTTTTGAAATCTCGATTAAAGCACGAATTTTAATGGTTCGAAATCTAATTTATGCAACGGAACTCCGTCTAATTAATTCTTGTGTTCAGGACTCTAACTCAGCAAACTGTTATATGACGAAAACCATTGAATGCGTTGTGATATTTCTGAACAATTTAAATATTTCACTGATTTAAGGCAGAATTCCCGATTCAGTACTGCGAAGCGTGAAAAGGATATGTTTTCTGAAGTATTCACCGTTCATGAATTTAAGTATGAATTACTTGCGTAATTGCGACTATATTATTCCGTAAGAACTGTGGTCATCCATATTTCAAATTTACTTTTCCTACTTGGAATTTTGCTATCCACCGCATCCTTCTGTGAAGATGCCTAATGCAGAGTTCGTACAAGGATAATCCTACAAATGGTAGACCTAGCAGCCGTACTAGAGGAAATTTATAATGTTACACACAGTTTAGGAAGTATTACGTCATTTTTTGGAAAGGAATAGCCTTCAACCGTTATTTCAAAAATTATCTTGCTAATCTGTTAAATCAGATGCTTGGTGCTAGCAAGCTTGAGAAAGGGGTCCTGCATCTTTTCAAATTAGCGCTCTTTCACCAAGACGCAAGATCATGGTTGGTTTGGTTTATGTGATTCGGGCAGAGCCTCCGGAGCTATCTGCCTGAGATGAAGGCCTTCGTGGAGGACTTTCTGAAGGAAACTGACTCGTACACACGTTACACATGTGGAAAACCACGAAACCGCCCACGCAGCTAGCCCGTTCGCGGGATTCGAACCTCAGCCCGAACTATCAGTGTTCAGTGACTCTACCACTCGGCCGCTGGTGGGCCGCAAGAGCATAGAATAAATGCTCCTAGGGTGCCAGCACCATTATGAAGTTCAGTATAGGCTGTCGGGATGCTTTTATCGATGACCTATTCTTGTCGAACAGCCGTCAACTTGCACAAAGGTCCCGGCAACTTTCTCCGAGTTGACAGTCGCTCCGTAAGACATAAAGATGCCGAAAGACATAAAGGAACCTTTATGAAGCTCAGCATCGCGAAGAAGCAACCCTCATCAAGACAGCCGGTACACCTACGCGATGGTTATAATGCTGGCGAGCAACTTCCTACTTGCATTAAAGGTGCTGGTATCTTTAGAACCTTTTATGAAATCTTCAAAATACGAGACATTTAGTTGTTGAGGTGCATCCAGACATGCGTAGAGGTATTTTACAGGAATGTAGACTAAAAATTTCTTGGAGCATCTGTACGGTGGATGATTTTGTCGTGATTAATCGGTGTTTTAATTGTTTAGGATATAATCACCGTGCTGAACACTGTAAAAATCTACGTGCTTGTTATTTCTGTGCACGTGAACATGAAAGTAAAAATTGCCCACATAAGAATTTGAAAGTCTGTATCAATTGCATTAGACGCAATCAAAAAATCAAAGATGAGAAAAAAAAATTAAATGTAAGCCATTTGCCTTTTTCTGAAAGTTGCTCTTGTCATGAATTTATAAGAAGTCAAAATATAGCAAGAACAAATTATGGATAATAGTCATAATTTTATTTTAAAATTTGTTCAAATTAATTTACATAGATGTAAGGCTGCTACTCAGCAACTTGTTTTGAATATGGAGGTAAACAATGTTTCTGTTGCTTTTATTCAAGAACCTTACTCTTATGGTCTTATGCCTGGCTTTCCGAGTTCCTTTAGGTTATACTATGATTTTAACTCAAAGGTCATAAAGGCTGCTATTGTTGTTCGAGCCGGATTTCTACCTACTTTTTTGGATTTGAGATTCTTGGATTATAATATGGTGACTCTTGATATTATTTTTAAAGATACTAAATATTTTCTATTTTCATACTACTTTGAGCCCTCCCGATGTATTGAATTTGATTTGCATAAAATAAGTCGGGTCTTCCAGGCTAAGGATCTTGCAAAGCTTATTTGGGGTATGGATTCCAATAGTAAGTCTGAACTGTGGTTTAGTCCCTACAGTGATGCTCGAGGAAACAAGCTTGGAGATTTTATCAGCTCCTATAACTTATATGTGATCAATGAGGACTGTGGCCCTACCTTTTGTTCGGAACAGGGATCAAGCTATATAGATGTCACAATTATGGGAGCTGATTTGCTAGCAAATGTTACCCGCTGGTGTCTCTCGGACTGTGAATCATTGTCAGATCATGCAATGATTAAATTCGACTTATCTGTTTCTGATGCTTCTTTAATTGCTGTCAGTAGAATTTTGTTTAATACAAAAAAAGCAAATTGGGGATATTTTGAAAACTATTGTTCACAGTATATTTCTTTGATCATTAATGGTTTGGATTCTTGCTCGAGCACTGACTCACTTAATGCGATTGTAGATTTTATGACTTCAGTTATTTTTCGGGCATGTATTAAATCTATGCCTATTAGAAGGACTGGTAGGCGAAAAGTACCTTGGTGGTCATTGGAAATTTCCATTATGAGAAAGAGAGTCAACGCGGCTAGACGGAGGTTCCAGAGGACTACTAGCAATGATATAAGGGACTTGTACAAGCGGAAATACCTTGATTTAAGGAAAAAATACAATTAAATGCTTATTGAGGCCAAATTAGAGTCTTGGAGGAAGTTTCTTTCCGATATCAATAATGAGAATGTGTGGAAAAAAATTTACACTTATGGTATTAAAGAAAATTTTATGAGGAAGATTGAGATCTCGGGCCTTCAGCTTTCAAGCGGTAACTTTACGTCTTCCTTGGAGGAAACTATCGATGCTATTCTTGATAAAGCTTTTCCTCCTGATTGTGTGAGACTTGATAATGACTTTCATACTCAGTGGCGCTCATCTGCTCGCAGTAGTTATGCGTCTCAGATTGATCCTCCTTTTTCGCAGGCCGAGGTTGATGATTTAATTCGTAATTTAGGGCTTGGCAGGTCTCCTGGCCCGGACTCTATTCCCAATGAAACCATAAGATACTTCCATCGTCTTTTTCCTGCAGTTTTTCATAGATTATTTAATATATGTTTGAATCTTGGTGCTTTTCCACGAACTTGGAAGAACGCCCTTGTTATTGTGATACCCAAGAAACAAAGTATCACTGTTCCACATGTGAATAATCTTAGGTGTATCTGTCTTCTTTCTTCTTTAGGTAAATGTTTTGAAAAACTAATTACTAACAGAATTACTTGGCATCTACATAAAGAAAATATTCTTAGTGCTGACCAATATGGTTTCATTGCTCAAAAATGTGCTGAGGATGCACTTCTGCGTCTTAGCAACATTGTACAGAGGGGTAAGATGAGAGGTTTGTACACTATTTTAATTTTTCTTGATATTGAAGGAGCTTTTGATAATGCATGGTGGCCTGCTATTCTCAATTTACTAAAAGAAATGAAGATACCTCAAAATGTGTTTAATGTTGTTTCTGATTTGCTGAAAGACAGGACGGTCGAGCTTACTTTGGGTGGCACCTCAAGTGTTCGCCGACCTCAAAGAGGTTGTCCACAAGGTTCTGTTTCCGGTCCCAAGCTTTGGATTATTATTATGAATGATCTCTTACAGAAACTTTCTGATCTCTTCAGTTGTGAAGTCATTGCCTTTGCAGATGATTTGTTGATTTGTATTCAAGGAAAAGAAATGCAAAAAGCTTTTCGTCTCGCCCAAGATGTTATAGATTTCATTTATCATTGGTCAATAGATTTTAAGTTAAAGTTTAACCATGCAAAATCCAAGGCCATGTTCATTGATAGAAAAAATATTACTTATGAAGGATATCAATTGCTTTTAAATGACAATCCCCTTGAGAGGGTGAATGAAATTAAATATCTAGGTGTTTTTTTTTTTTTGGACAGCAAATTTAACTGGAAAAAGCATATTTCCTACATTTCTAATAAATGTGAGAGACTTCAGCGTGGGCTGAATCGAATTGCTTGTAATAGTTTTGGTGTTAAATCGAATGTTAGCGCAATTATTTATAAACAAGGCATTGTACCCCTTATTTCATATGGATGTAGAGCTTGGGGATTGTCTCTAAAAAAGAAAATTAACTCTAAACGCCTGCTTCGAGTTCAAAGACGAATTTTGCTGCGAGTTATAAGCGGTTACCGAACTATTAGTTACAATGCTGTTTTCTCTCTTGCCGGATTTCCACCACTGGATTTGTTTATTCTGACTTTTATAGATTATAAGAATAGTCTTGCAAATTACTCCAATTCTCACTTTGGTCGTTTATTGCCCTTGTCTGTTCTACCACATCCTTCTGTAAGACAACCAGTACAGATTCTGGATAGTACGGACACTGATGTTAATTCATTCTCATTTGTGCTGTATACGGATGGTAGTAGGATTGATGATAAAGTTGGTTTTGCTTATGTTATTTTTGAAGATGATATTGAAATTGAGTGTCACCAATTTCGCATTAGAAATGAATGTACTGTATATATTTCTGAACTTCTGTGTATTAATTTTGCAATCAAGTGGATAATTAGCCAGAAGGGAAGTGGTTCCAGCTACTTAATCTGTACGGATTCACTCTCTTCCCTGGAATCTCTTAAAAATACCTCTTTATGTAATGATATTATTGTCAATATACAGCAATCTCTCGGAGATCTGGAGAAGAGGGGTATTTCAGTGTTTTTTACATTTGTCTGTGGTCATTCGGGTAATTATGGAAACGAGAGAGCTGATTGGCTTGCTAAGAATGCAACTAAAAATGATATTAACGTTGATGTAAATATTCCAAAATCTTATTTAAAAAAAACATTCAAAGCTAAAATGATTGAGCGGTGGAACTGTGATTATATCTCTTCTGATAAGGGATCTGTTACAAAAGCATTCTTCCCAACTATTTTGAAAGACTGAAAAGTAAGGACTTGTTGCTCAATTTTAAAGTTACGCAATTTTTGTCTGGACATGGTAAGTTTAATGTTTATCTTGAACGATTTAAGCTGATATCTTCCAATTTGTGTAATTGCAATCTTAGCGTTGAGCAAAGTGTTTTCCACCTGCTTTTTGATTGCCCACTGCTTGATAAAGCAAGAAATCTTTTGAAATGTAGATTGAAATTCATTGGAATTCATTGGCCGCCGAAATGTTATGATTTTGTATCCTCGATTTCGGCCTACCGAGCTTTCAATGATTTTGTTGACTTTTATTTTAAACACTGTTAATGATTTCTTTATACATTTTTATACTTTTGTATTTACTTGTGTTTTTTTTTCCTTGTTATGATTTCATTGTATTGTTGAAAACTGATGATATTACTTACTATTCTGCCTTTTTCACTTACGATTTGTAAGTCTCGTGCGATACTTTGTGGTGCACGAGGATTTCTTTTTCTTTAAATAAAAAAAAAAAAAAAAAAAAAAAAAAAAAAAAGCTGAAAATACATAAACACAAACTTATATTTAACAGTAACAAAACATTAACAAACAAACAGTAACAAAGCATGAGTGTAGAGAGATTAGGCGTTTTTGGAGCAAGAGTACATGAAAAATGCTCGATGACCTCGCCGGGACTCGAACCTCTCGAATACGCGCCGAGTGTGCTGACCATTACACCACGAAGGCGTAGTAAGATGGGAAAAATACCTTATATACGCCCCCTTTTAAAGGGCGGCTGAGGATTAGGAGACACAATCGCCAAATCCTGGTGGTGAAGAATCATCATCCACCACCGTTTCTTAGTTCGGGCACCACTGTACAGACATTAGGTTATTTGGATGTAGGAGGCATGAAAAATGAACAATGCCCTTGCCAAGACACGAATCTCGGACCTCTCGAATACGCGCCGAGTGTGCTGACTTCACGAAGGCATACTAAGAAGGCGTAAGAAATACCTTATGTAAGCATGACCCAGTTTTTTTTTTAAAGTTTCCCCACGAAAGCATCTCGCCCTTTATGTGGTGCATGTCCTCTTCTTGCTTGTTTTTCGCCATATTTCAAACAATTCAATCCAATCTACGCATTAAGCACATGCAACGAACTCCTTCATATCGACTACAAGATTATCATCCTACGTCTCTTGTGATTTTTTCACTTGAGTGAAGATTTAAAACGACTAGAAATTTTATAGTAGCGAGGAGTTCTGCGGTCGTTCGCAAGGGCGTTGGACGCCTAATGAGTAACAGTACGACTTTTACCTAGTTCTTACCAAAGAGGATAAATGTATAATGCCCGTGCGGCATGGGGCACTCTAAATATGCGGCGAGCCGAAAGTCTCTGGTGAAGTGGGTGGTAGCGAAAGACCCTCGTACCCGTCCCCCTGGGTGCTCTCCATCAAAACTGGGGTGGGTGCAGAACTGGGGTGGGTGCTAAATCACTGTGTCGCCTGTATGGAGCTCAAGGAGCTCACCTGTAAGGAGCCAACGACAGGTGTAAACTTGCGCGCTCCTTGCCAGGAGAAATTTCGAGGACAAGTCAGCATTAATCAACAACAACACCTGGATGCTTATAATGCCAGCCTTTACGCGATTTCCCCTTCCAATGCACGGAATTCATCTGTAAAATATCGAAGATTAAAAGTCATTTAAGTTATCTTTTCTAGAAATACATTCGTGAGACGTCAATGCAACGTTTTGCTCCGAGCTATGTTTTAATTGAATATCTTTCTTTTTAGAGTGCTAAAATGCCATCAGGAATTAATTATATTTCACGAAAAGAAACACAAAAAGAGCTTTCATTACACAGATCATTTGTATTAAATAATAAGGCAAAAAATATAATTGCAACATTATTCCCTGCTAATTTTTAAAATAAAAGACACTAATAAGTTAAATTTTCAATTTTCATTGCTCAAATTGCTCTCATTATTATCTAAGGATGAATTACCCAATGATTATAATAAGGTTCATTCATAAGAAAATATTGAATCGCAGATTATATTTTGGTTACGTGTCTTAATGAACTTCATTTTATAGATGAACAAAAAATGCTAATGTTTAAAATAAAAAGATTTTTCGGTATCGAAACGACAAAATTACCAAATGCATGTTGATCGATTAAAATAACTCGCGAGCAAATGTTAAAGAGTTTTCTTATTGAAATATTGTTATCATTAGTAGGTAATTTTTATCATTTTATTCGCTGCATGGTGGATAAAAACAAGAAATAATTACCTTTTTTGATATTTTAATCCAGACAGAATTGTTTTTAAAAAGGCGTAGGATGTTTCCAAAGTTCTAAAAATTTAGACATATGTTTTTTATTTCGTCAATTTTCATCAATACTGAATGCAGTTTTTTAACATAATCTCCATTTAATTGAATACATTTATCCCAAAGAAAAATTAGCTTTTTAGCCCGTCCTCAAAGAACATTTTCGGTGACTTCTCCTCAATCCAGCTATTTATAGCACAGTTAAACTTTCAAACCGAACATCTCGTGAAGGAATTTTTTCCCCAAATGTAAAAACACAAATATAGGAACAGAATACTCTTCGCAGGCGATGAATTATTTCTGTAGTTTTTCACACCCTCTTTTAACAAACAAAAAAAAATCTGAAGTGTGTACCACATAAAATCCTTGTTATACGCATTTTTTCCTGCATTTCATTTAAATTTATTTCCTAGAATTTCGTCACCTATTTCTCATTCAATTAATTCAGTTCTCATTTAGGAGCAAGGCAAAAATACATAAAAACTCGAAATATTTTCGTTAAATATTGAAATATATAGAAAAACATAAAACCCCAAACACAGTTCAAACAATTTTTACAATTAAAATTACAATTTCTACGCAAAAACAAGCTATTCGACCAGTGGGCAAGAAGGAAGATTTTTCGGTGCACAAAACTGAAAGTTTGCTTTTGATCTCAACTCCGCAAAAAGACATTGAAGATGCAGAAACATTTAATTCACTATACAGCTAAGTTTCAAATGTAAAGAAATATGGCAGCTACGGTAAAAAATTTAGGCTTAGCTGCAATTAAACAACTTTTAAATTTTTGAAAATTCTACAACTATTGCTTGCACATTACCTAAAGGCATAAAAACCTTAACCGGAAGATAGAAACTTAATTTAATCATTTTGAAAGCAAAAAATGCACAATTTTACGAATAAAAAAACCTAGCTTACGGAACCGAGTAAAAGTGCATATATATATATATATACTTTTAGTGCACCGATTGCAACCAAAAAAGGGTGGCGCCCAACTACATGTTATAGCAGTCCTATATACAAGATTCCAATGTTCTGAGGCTACTCGTTTTTGAGCTATGTGAGATATATACATACATACGCACGTACAGATGCCACGAAAAAAAATCTCTTTTTTATCCATTTTAATTCAGTTTTATAATCCGTTTGAAGAAAAAGAGTCCTTTATTCTGTATTTATGTCAGGATGTCAAGCAAAAGCATCGTTAAATTGCATTTGATAGTGGTCAAAATAGATATTTCCGTTGAAATATGACACCCGAAAATTTTAGCGATTACTATACTTCCTTTACGTCGTACAAAGAAGTAAAAATGACTGCATTTCCGAGTCTTCCATAGTTGCAAAAACAGTGCTCATTCATTGACTGGTGTGTGTAAATGAAGGTTTACTGAGTAGCAATTATTAAGTGTCCCATGTGTAGGAAGGAAATGCGTATGGTGAAACATCGGACGATACCGGCACTACGGAGGATATTTTTGTGAATTTATGTGGCGACGCCAGTATACAGATTCTAGTTCAGATAATTTTAGGAAGTTTTTGGATGCTGTTAAGGAACTTTGTGTGACTGAAGACACATAAATTGGTAAATAAGATAATTGGATTTTTCCTTGCTAAGATGAAATTTTCCTTTGTTATGTTATTTCATTGTTTGATTTAAAATATAATTTATTGAGATTATATATTTTTTGTTGGCTGCATTCTTCGACTTGTTATTTTAGCTTCCTGTAGCGGCGATTTTTGGCTCAAAAGTCGCCGCTACACGAAGCCAAAATAACAAGTCAAAGAACTGCACAAACTCGGTGTCCATGTACTGCCAAAAATCGGCAATTGTCACCAAGGAGCACCTGTAAATATATTTTTACCAAATTGAGTTCTCAGTTCCTAGAATTCTGGAAACATCCCCCTGAAATAACGCACTAGTTCGATAAAAAGATTCTCTTATTCGGTGTCTGTACTTGGAAAGCTAAACATTTCCGAATAATTTCACAAAAATACCTTGTTAATTTCACTTTGGTCAAATACTCAACATTTTTCTGCATAATTTTCATCCAGGCCAACGTATTTCTTAAGGAGATGGATCCATTGTCCGTAACACCCACAACCAAGTCCTCTGGAGCCTCAGAAATCGATTTCCTTCAAGCTCCGCCCTAATTTGTTAAACTGGCTCCATCCGATTTCTTGTTACTTTTCTTAGAATCGGAGCTCTTACACGTGCGAAAAGCTGAAAGGATAAAGATGAATTCATCAGAGCAATTCTCGCTGCACTAGGAAACCGAAAAGTTTCGCGAGTGTAACAACAATGAATCAATCGTCATAATAAAAGCACCGAGATTGATACTTGAATGTGTTGAATAATTGAGCATTGAAAGGAGGAGAAGAAATTCATCAAGGTATTCAAATTACTTCTGTGAGTTTAAAAGAAATTTTAAAGCTCATCCTTCGGTAGTTTGAAAACAAGGCAGGTGTTAGAAAAAAATGGTAATTATTAGCGCAAAGGGGGCGCAATTTATCCGGAAGGGCTATTAATTTCGTTTTGGTATTTTGTGTGGGTTCACTATAAATGTCGCTTCACTTTTTAAATTGTTGCCACCGAATATTAGAGCCCTGTGTCATATTTAAAGAAATTAAATAATAAAGAATCTGCATGAAATATTATAATTATATATATGTGTGTGAAATTAGCAGAGAAAATTAATTCCCTTCTGTATTCTAAAAATAGTAACTTCTATTTACACTGCGTCATTTCGAGAAAAATCTATGTCATATGACTCTTACATAATTCTGATGATGTAAATGAAGCTAAACAGCCAATAGTAATTTTACAGCAGTACAACTATCTAATCAAAATGCATTGAAAACCAAAACTAAGTCAGAATTAAGATTTCATTCTGAACATAACACACTTGCTTTCAACGCTTTGGCCTAGCTGTACTGCTGTCTCTCTGCCGCTTCGTTCTTGCTACAAAGTTATCAAAAATGTAAGCTTTTTGGAATAGGCACAATTAATGTGCCAAATGGGATGCCGCTACAACATGTTTACTGAAATAAAAGTTAAATTAAATATACCTTCACTGCCAAATTTCTTATTCATTATGCATCGGCGTTTCAGCATTCTTCAGTACATTCAATATGAGAAAGAAAAATAGCATATCTGTGATTGTCGACGTACACCGGTGAGGGTCCGAATGCACAGGAATGTAGTGCAATATTCGATCTGTCAACCGACGTATTTGGTGAATGTTGACATTCTCCGATGAAAGTCGACATTCTCCAATTTATATATAATTGTTTCATAAGAATAAATTGAATTTAATTAAAAAAATTAAATTTAAATACAAATTTAATTAAATATTCTTTGCGCCATTGCTGCAAGGAATGAAATTTAAACAAATTTAAATTTAATTTTTAACAAATACGTATAAAAGTAAAAAAGCAAATTTAAATCCTAAAAAAATCCAAAATAATTTTTAAAAAAATGTGCAAACATATAAAAGATTTAATACTCGAACTAATCTACAATATAATTTAAATTCAGAAGCATAAGCAAATCAAGTGCAAAATCAATCCAATAAAATAAATTTACTAATTTAATAAATTAAAATTAAATTAAACATTTTTTTAAAAAAATGCATATGTGAATGACCGTTGAGTAGGCAGGAGACAGACTTATCAAGGGAAAGTTGCCTCCAAACCTAACTCTCCAATCATTCAATTCGTGTTTCGTCATATCTACCTTCACTGGTGTTCAAAGATTGTTATAATATTATGGTGGAACACCGCTATAACGAACATCCGGATATAACGAACAAACTTTTTGTTCTCCAATGCAGACTTATCATTTTTTAAACTCTATATTATATATAGCAAACTCACAAGGGTACGAAAATCGGATATGGATACATTCGATCGAAACATTTTCGTCTTTTTTCCAGAATTTCTTCAACTTTTACCGAAAATTTACTTCTGAAATGATAATGTTAGAATTCACGTTCCACATCCCATCCGTAAAGGAAAACAACTTTACATTGTTTTTTCTACGTTCCACTCCACTTTTCTCCGTGTTCTAAACAAAGAATGACTGAATGATGTCATTGCCATGATAGAAACTTTTGCTATTCATAGAAAGATGAAATTGTGAATTTTACAATATGGGTTATACAGCTAATTCGTACTTTAGAGTACGAAAACTTTTTATTTTTAATAATTTATTAGCTCGAAGGGGAAACCAGAAGGCCTATTAATTTCATTTTGACATTTTGCGTTGATTCACTATAAACGGCGAATCTGTTTTTAAATTGTTGCCACTAAATATTATCGCCATGTGTTATATTTAAAAAAATTAAATAATGAAGAATCCGCATAAATGTATATATGTTTCTCGCATTGCGAAAAACGACGGTATCTGGAGATATCCAGTTTTCAATAACGCACATCTCCACCCGAATATGGGCATCTGGAAACCCGAACTTGGAATATGTTTTATTATTTATTTCATAAATATCATAAACATATTTTTATTATAGAGCATTTATATGAGTTTTTATTAAGAAACTCAACTATTTTAAGAGAGGAATGGCAACACTGTATGAAAAAAAAACTTTATCTCCAGCGCGCTGGACTGTGTATCGGAAATTCTAAAGATATGCTCTTTTAAATATTTTGTAATATTGCTGTTGAATTGAATTTTATGGCTTAAGTGCGAAGAACATAATATTTAATGAGTAAAGGTAAAACACAAAATGTTAAAAAATGACCGTTTGGGAGTAATATAAAATCTGAAAGCTTTCAGATTTTTTTGTTTGTTTTATTAAATTTTAATCGTGACGTCTTATGTATTAACCCTGAAGTGTGAAAAAAAATTTTTTTACCTACCAATCTCGAATATGGTTAATTTCAAATCTTGATTTATTCACAGTTACTAAACAAATAATCTTAATTTTGTTTGTGGCTAGTTTGTTGCCAATCTAATCTACTTTTTATGATTACAAAGACTGGAAACAAATGTTACAAAGACTGGAAATCAATGGTGTGTCATTGAATCAACTAAAGCGTATTAGGTACGAATAAAAATGTTTTAAAAACAGGAGTCGTCAGCGCCATGCCTGCCGTTCAAATTTCTAAGTTCTAAATTTTATGCATTTAGACAACAAATACTCATAACTGCAATAAATAATTGTATTAAAAATTCTTTTTTTTATCTTTTTAAGAATTATACGAATTGCAAAATTAAATATTTAACAAAAAAGGAAACTTAGCGAAACCTAGATAACATTACATAAATGAGTCAACTTTCGACTTCTAGAAACATCGGATTTGTCAAATTCCAATGCGCGATTTAAGCTTGAAATAATTAAGCAAATAATTCCCTGACCACAAAAAAAGCTCTCATGAACACGAGCTAAAATAATGGCACTAAAAGGTGAGAACTAGGAGAACGTGAGGGAAATTAAAATGTCTTTTCATCTACCCCTCTTAGAATTTAATATACAGTAAATCCTTCCCTAAAGTTTTACTTTGGAGTATCTCATCGAACTGTAAACGCTCGCGAAAATGTGCAAATCCTTTGGCGCCATCATAATGAAAGGCAATTTCCAAATAAACATTCTAAACACATTAAATTTATCAAATGATAATACTAATAATATAAAAGTAAAAAATAGAAAAAAAATCTGAAAGTTTTCAGACATTAAATTACATCTAAAAGGGCGTTTTTTAACATTTTGTGTGTTACCTTTATTTATTAAACATCCCGTTCTTCTCACTTTAAACAATAAAATTAAGTTTAACAGCAGTATCGCAAAATAGTTTTAATCTGAGCCTCTCTTTAGAATTTCCGATACAGAGACTTGCGCGCTGGAGATAAAAAGGTTTCTTTCTGTACAACTTTATCATGGCTCGCTTTGAAATCCTCGAGTTTGTTAATCAACAATTCGTTAAAGTTTTACAAAATATGAAATCTGTTTAAAACAAATTTTGAATTTTGAATTTCAGATGTCCATATTCGCAGTGGGATTACGTCATTCAAAATTCGATGGCTCTATGTACCGTCCGTTTTGTCACAATGCGAGAAATATCCATACATTTATGCAGATGTTTCATTACTTAATTTCTTCAAATATAGTGTAGGACTCTAACATTGGGTGGCAACAGTTTGAAAAGTGAAATGGACATTTATAGTGAACCAACGCAAAATCGCAAAACGAAAACAATAATCTTTCAAGGACAAAGCCTCTTTGGAGTAAAAATAATCATAACAAAATAAATGCAAGTGTAATAAATACGTAACAAAAAAAAAACAATAAAAAGAATCCAAAGCAGAGTAAAAACCTGTATTTTTTATATAATTACACATTCAATTATTCTTGAATCTAACCATATATATTACTATAAGTCATTTCGGCGGCCAAAAATCCTTGATCGCTTTTAAACCGCAAACAAACAAGTCATTATCCTTGTGCACGCTCCGCCACATAAATTCGTTTATGTACGAATCCAAGTGTTTTCGGGTAGTTCTGCGGTGTTTCTTGTTTCTTCATTTTGCCAAACCCCACAATCTTTCTACATTTTGCGAATGTGTACCAGTTTCAGGATCCACAAAATTACATCGGTGATTCACTTTAACTCTTCGAGGGACATGAAAAGGCAATAAAACTTTTTCCGCAAATCTCTTGTTTTGTTTTACTATATTAGGTGTTACAATGAAGTTATTTATGACAATTACACATATTTTGTCCAAGACGCGTGAAACAAATGATCCCTTCTGGTGGTTAGTGTCAATGGCCACCTTCCACGGAACACATTCCTACAAATCAGTCTCTATGATATTCACGGAAACAGCTTTTCTTTTTCAAGCAGAATGCAGCTTTGCATGCTATGCATTCCCACACTGTTCTTACAGGCTTTTTCTTGGTGCTGCACCGTGCACATCGTCGTGATGTTGTCTTCGATGGCTGATCCTGGCATCAACTACTGACTTATGTTTCTTGATTGCCATCTAGTGAGCTACAGTGGAACTTCAGAAACGGCCAGTCTTGAAAACCACTCACACGAGTGGTGACTTTCGGTAGAAAAGGTGGTTATTGTAAGTAACCACCGCCCTTCAAAGAGTTTAAGTGTCGGAATCCCGCTGCTTCCAGTTCATAAATTTTGTAACTTTTCCACCAGTCTGAGAAAATTGTAGTTCCTTCTGCAATGTTCTAAATTTCCTAATGGCTCTTAATTTCGGCTATTAGAGTTACTGCATTTTGATTGGGAAATTTTACGATCAAACACTCGTTGGTCTCTCTGCAGAGTACCCCAAATATCCATTGTTCTGGAAAAATACGACAGACTTGGTTTTTGCGCTTTGTAAATAGGCTCGGTAACAGTATTTTTACAGGTACCCCTTGGCGAAAATTGGCGATTTTTGACGGTACATGGATACAGAGTTTGTGCAATTCTTTGACTTGTTATTTTGGCTTTGTGTAGCGGCGATTTCACACAAAGACAAAATAACAAGTCAAAGAATTGCACAAACTCGGTATCCATGTACACAGTGACCTATTTTCACTTCAAAAAAAATCACAGAATTGCACAAATTAGGCATTGCCTACTCCCTTGACTTTATCCATGCACACGTCGACGTACTTTCCCTTGAAAAAAATCAGAGATTTGCACTCCCTTGACTTTATCCATGTACACATCGATATATTTTCACTTAAAAATTCAAAGGAGCACCCAATTCTAGGTAAAAGTACATTGACGGAGCATTCAACTACTCAGGTTACCATAAATGAAACAACAACTTGGCGATGAACGAAACAACAACTTCGCGATAATACAAGGCGTACCCTTCAGTCTACTCTAACAAAGGCTCTCATCTATCTCTACAATTGTGTTCGGACCACTTATTTGTTTCGAATCACATTGTAGAAGGCTATGAGTGCCCACTTGGCTCGTATACACGTTAAACATGGGGAAAACCACCAAAGCGCCCATGCAGCCAGCCTGTTCGTCTGTAATCCAACCCAGGTCGGAACTACCAGTGTTCAGCGATTTTATCGCTCGGCCACTGGCTAGCCTGAAAGTCATTAGAATAAAGAAATAGAATTTCTTCCGTGAATAACGGACGTAATCAACAGTAATCTGAGATCATCATCATCAATCAATAATACTCTAATCAACGTCAATCAATAGTTATCTGAAAACGTAAATCAACATCAGATTTTAACGTGACTTCTCTAAAGCAACTACCTTGAGAGACCAGAAAGATCTGGAAATTCAGCTGGTTGATTTAGAGAACGTTCCTTGTATGCAGAAATTTCCCTTTTAAATATTTACATTTTCTATTTGGCAATAATAGAACAAATAACACAATATAAAATTCTAAACACATTCAAGTCGGCGGGGAGTGAACTGAAATTAAAACAGAGCTCCGTTGAAAAATAAATCAACTTTCTTGATTTGAAAAGTCCTTAGATCCAAATAGAAACTACGATGACCTTTACATTGCAAACCAGAACCAATATCGAAAAGAAATTTTCGAACAAAAAAAAAAAAAAAAAAACTTACCGGCGATATTTTAAATATTAAAGATACAGAAAACAAAAAGTTTAATCCGGAAAGTACCTTTATTTCAGACAGGAAACAAATTCTACAGAACAATTTAAATTCTGTTCTTGAAATGCTTGTTTAATGTCATAATTATCTTTAAATTATGAACTGAATAGAAACGAAAATATATATATATGAAAACTTTCAAATTTTAAATTATTGCCAAAGGGGCGTTTTTTTAACGTTTTGTAGGTTACCTTTATTTATTAAATACAATGTTCTTAGAATTTAAACCATAAAATTCATTTCAAGAGCAATATCGCAAAATAATTTTAAAATGAGAATTTCCGAGACGCAGTCTCGAGTACTGGAGATCGAAATATTTTTTTTTTCGTACAGTGTTGCCATTACTCACTCTGAAATAGTTCAGTTACTTAATTAAAAATTCTTCAATGTCCTAGAAAATATGAACTCCAAAATAAAACAAATTCCAAATTCGGGCTTCCTCATGCCCGTATTTTATGGACGATTACATTATTTAAAATTTGATGGCTCTAGGTACCGTTGTTTTATCACACTGCGAAAAACATATATACATTGATGCAGATTCCTCATTACTTAATTTCTTTAAATATAATACAGGGCGATAGTATTTGGTGGCAACAATCTGAAAAGTGAACTGACATTTAGAGTAAATCAACGCAAAATGCCAAACGAAAATAATAGTCTTTCTAGAGAATGCGATTATAGAACCGAGATTCAATATGAAATCAAATATGGGATGTCATTGGATCGTTTCCTTGGACCCACAATCATTTAATCTGGTTATGAAAGACAAGAAAATTTATTTAAAATGGACAAGGCACCATATTAGAGAATATAAAAGAGTTACCAGATGCTTCCAATGTTATGGTTTTGGACACACTAAAAAAGCTTGTACAAAAACCTCTATTTGTAATAAATGCAGTTTAGAAGGTCACTCTCAAACTGAATGTACCGCAACAGATTATAAATGTTATAATTGTACAATAGCAAATTCGAGATTTGGACTGGGCCTTAATGCTAAACATGAAAATACATTTAAAGAATGTCCTTGTTATATTAGACAAGTTGATTTATTGACCAAAAAAATTGATTATGGCTTGTAAATCTCATACAATTAAAATTTGTCAAATCAATTTACATATTGCAATCAAGGCCACAGAACACTTGAGAGTTGAGGTTACAGAAAGTGATACTGATCTGATCTGCATACAAGAACCTTATGTTTATCAAGGAAATGTTTATCTCTTGATTACATGCTATTTTTCCCCGTCAGAAACTATTGATGATCATTTACGTTGTTTGTCTTCTTTGTTTGATAGATTTCAAAATACTTCATTAGTAATAAATGGTGATGTCAATTGTAAACATCCATTGTGGGGCCAAAACCACATGGATTCAAGGGAAAAAAATTAGCAGAATTTCTGCTTGAAAATAACTTTGTTGTAAACAACAATAGAAACAGTTTTCCCACATACTCTTCAGTATTGGGAAATTCATGGATTGATATTACTGCTTTCAGATTGATTAAAGACATTGAGATATGTAATTGGCAAGTTTCTGATAAAATTAGCCTTAGTGATCATAATTATATTCATTTTGAGATTAGAAATGTGATAATTGATGATACACAAAACAACTAAATTAAGTTGAGGAGATTGAACTGGATTGCTCTAAAGGAGCTTATGTTTGAAAATTTTTCTGGCATTGAAATCAATGAAGATATAGAATCTCAATTACATGAAATTAATTCAATCATATCTG
Organism: Stegodyphus dumicola; assembly: GCF_044657685.1. Classification (NCBI taxonomy): domain Eukaryota; kingdom Metazoa; phylum Arthropoda; class Arachnida; order Araneae; family Eresidae; genus Stegodyphus; species Stegodyphus dumicola. The sequence goes on along the minus strand of NC_140777.1, from coordinate 182,534,099 downwards.
ACATATGTGAAAATGTTCGGTTTAATTATAACGATACAGGAAAAAAGTTCGAGCTTCTAGAAGAAGATTTCAGAATTCTTGTGGCGAAGATAGATTAAATTATAAAAAAATTTATTGTAAACATCTTGGAATATATAGAAAGAACATTAGAATTGCAAAGGAAAATTACTGGATTAAAATATGGGATAAATTGTCTCTGCAAAGTCCCTTTAGCACGCATTTTAAAATTGCCACAGATAAGCAGATGAATCCTGTCACTTTTACTGCTATCCGTAAAAGTAATGGTACTTACACAGAAAATATAGAAGATACAATAAAAGAAATTATGAACTTCCACTTTATGGAAGATAAAGAAGAGGAGGATGAAAGTGAACATCGGGATATCCGAAGGAAAATAAAAGTTGATTTGGAGTCTTTTAATGATGTTTTGTTTACTGCCGATGAGCTTTCTGCTGCTCTGGAGAGTATGAAAATGAATAAAGCTCCCGGTCATGATAACATTCCTTTGGAAATTTATAAGGAACTTTATTATGTAAATAGGAAATTCATTTTGGATCTATTTAATATTTGTTTTCAACGGGGACATTTTCCTGAGACATGGAAGATTGGCAAATTGGTTTTGCTTTTAAAACAAGATAAACCTCCTGAGCAAGCGGCTTCTTACAGGCCGATTTGTTTATTACCCACTTTGGGTAATGTTCTAAGTAATTTGGAGTAATTGATTAACTTTGGAGTAATTGATTAACTTTGGGAGTAATTGATTAACAATAGGCTTGTTTATTTTCTTGGTAGCAATAATCTACTACTTGGTAGCAATAATCTACTAAATGCAATGGATTTACGCCGGGAAAAGATACTATCTTGGCAATTAATAATATTATTGACACTATAAGAATTAATAAGATAAAGAATTTACATACTACTTTGATTGCAATCGACATTAGCAATGCCTTTAATAGCTTATGGTGGCCCAGCATCAAATCAAGACTTTTAAAATGTCCTCAAAACCTCTTCAGTATTATTAATAGTTATCTAAATAATAGGAAAATTATTTACAGAAGAAATAATATAAATATTGAGAAATATTATAATAAAGCTGCTCCTCAGGGTTCTGTTTTAGGCCCTACACTTTGGAACCTGGTGGCTGATACTGCCTTACAATTGAAATTTGAAAAGGATGTATTTTTGCAGGCTTATGCTGACGATTTTGTGTTGGTGATTTCTGGAAGTAATAGATTAATTATAGAAGAAAAAGCAAAGAATGCTCTAGATAAACTTTATAACTGGTGTAAAGTAAATAAGCTGGATATTAGTCAAGATAAAATGGCTATGATAACAATCCCAAAAGGCTCAAAATTAATCATATTACCTTTATTGACGTGGAATGGAAAAAGAATCCGCAGCGAAAAAACACTTAAATACTTAGGTATAATTTTGGACACAAATTTAAGTTGGTTGCCACATTTAACTAAATTGAAAGAAAAATTTTTTAAGATTATGAATAAGATAAGTATTTTAAAAGAATTATACAATAGAAGAATTGAACGAATAATCTTGTATGGCTCACCCGTTTGGTGGACCAGAACGGAAAGGGTGAGAAATAAATTGCTACAGATTCAGAGGGTTGCAATGCTACTCATTACGGGATGCTACAGAACAGTCTCTACCACCAGCCTACAGGTCTTAGCTGGGGTTACGCCTATAGACTTAGTAGCTGAAGCTAAAACGCTGATTTATAAAGCTGTTCATATGAAGAAGAATATAGATTATTGTGACCTGAAGATTTCTAATAGAGAAATTGATCCAAAATTAGAAAAGTTTTATTTTCATCCGGCACAATTTAAAGGGGTTACCTGGAAGACACTTCTTCCAACTGGTGTTGGTTTGGAATTATTCTCTGATGGCTCCGTGATTGATAAAAATGTTGGAGCAGCATTTGTTGCTTTTGCAAATAATAAATTTGTATATAAATCTAAATTAAGATTGAATAATAATTCAACTATTTTTGATGCAGAACTTATTGCCTTTGAAAACGCCACAAGATGGGCTAATGAGGAAGAAAATGAGAAATATATTACAAATTGGGAGATTTCGGTGTTCACAGATTCCCAGAGCATCCTTAGAGCTCTTAATTCTAGAAAGTGTTTATCTGCAAAAGTAGATAAAGTCAGAAATTATATTCACAATATTAATTCAAAAATGAAATTACATATAAATTGGATAAAAGGACATTCGAATATTCATGGAAATGAAGCAGTAGATTCTGCTGCTAAGAAAGCATGCTATAATACAGATATTGATATCACGGTTCCTTTATCTCTTAATTATATTAAGAGTGTACTACATGACAAAATTCTCCACACAATGGCAACAAAGATGGCATTATGACAAAACTGGACGAAAGGTCTATAAAATATTTCCTGTTGTCAAAGAGCAAAGATTAAGTTACAATAGATTGCTAAATCAATTGATAACAGGACTTGGCCAATTTCCAGAATATCTAAAAAGGTTTCATGGGAAAGATATTCATTGCCGATGTGGTCAGGATGCATCTGGAGCATCTAATGGACATTACATTTGGGACTGTGCCTTAACGAAGGAAATTAGAGGAGAATATTTTCGAAATATATCTATAAATAATGAAAAATATCTATATAGCAATAATAAAGCTAAATTAGGACTTATAAAAATTATTACCAATTTGAATAATTATGTATATTTCAATCCTTTTGTTTAATTGTTTAAATTTTTTAGTTGACTTGCATAAATTATAATGTAATTTGTATACATACAATGTATAATTTACTGAAAACTATAAATGCTTATTGTTCTTTAAGCTGGGCAATATTTGTATTTTATAATTGTTGTTTAGGTTAGCAGTTGTCTTGAGTTCAATTTAGTCATTTTATGTTAAGAAATAGGTGGTTTCTATTCTGAATGAAGGTCGAGATGACCCGTTGGCGGCGCCGACACATCTCCAGCGGAGGATGAGTTTTTGTATAAGTAGTCCTTATTCTGTTGTAGTGTTTATCTAGTTATCTTTCAGTTTGTTTCTTTTAAATTGCCGGTTGTGCCAATTTTGGCGGTGCGGCTTATTTTCTTAGATTAGATTAGATTACTCTTGTAAAAAGCGCTCAACAAATAAGTGGACGGTTTTGCACTTAAGCAGCGAAATTGTTTCTAAGTGCTTATTAGCTAAAATCACGATCGGAATTTCCGGAAAATGTCACATAACATGTCTCATGATCTCTCATTTCTCTGAGACAAAATAATCTGTGATTCGAACTGTGTACTTCTCAGATTATTGCTAAAGTCCTACCTAGTAACCTTTATCGCCTTACCAAAATGTCGCCTAACTACCTGTTACCATATTCCAAAGATTAGACTCAAATTGTTTTATTCCCGCGCAGTGCAGCGCGTGGCGAATATTAAAAGAAAGCTAAGCCGGAAAAATTAAAAATACAAGAGCACGCGCATTTAACATTTAATAAATAAATATCTCTTTTTCATTTCGAAAAATGAAAATTCTCGCGCATTTAAAAAGCTTATATAAGCGGCATGAAAACCTCTCAATTCGTTATTTAGTTAGCTGTTGTTTTCAGAGTTTGTTAAGAAAACTGCTCTTCTTGACTGTAGCGAATTCGTGGATTAGCTTTCTTTAGCTGTTTTGAATTAAGTTCTCTTGAACGTTTGAGTTGTTAAAAGATAACTACTGAGAGATATTGTAATACTGCACGAATATCTGAGGAAATTTAAGCATATTTGTTGTGATAATAATAAGTTGTGTTCATTTTCATCGGACTTGTGCATTTAATTCCTGACAAACAGGTACGTACGCAACAATACATACATACTTTGCGTTTAAATTAGGTATTTATATCAATAAATAAATCTACCTACAAGCGTTTTTGTTGTTGCTTTGTTTTGACAGAAATTTCGAGGCGTTCGCTCTAAGATTGCCTACAAAGCATACAAATTAATTGAAAAACTATTGCCTTTAGCCATTTAATGGGAAAACATTGCATTACTGCAGAAATTTTACCGCACTTTGATCCGTTGAAGGCAAATATCACAAGCACATACTTTAATATTGATTTTAAGGCAAAAAATGTCGCAATTTGTTTATAAAATCCGCTAGAACATGGAATACAACAAAAGAACGCGTAAAATGGGCGATCGAATGCCCCTCGACTTTTTGGCAATTTTGTTTGTCGCCAAGAAACACCGTTTCCAGGATGGCTGTCATCAATTTCTACAACTATAAGAAAACCACCTCCTTTTCATACATATATCTGCATACACTTGCATCTCCTACATATGTGTATATTTTCACACATATATCTGTCACACATACATATGTATACTCTCAATAAAAATTCCTGCAATCCACCACAGTTTTATTCGAGCATATACACTTAGCATGCATACGCATTTTTTTTTTCCAGTTTCTTACATTTACAAATAGGAAAAAATTAATTCATTTGCTTTGTTCGAACCATGCACTCTTCCCTTACACCTCTCACATTCGTACCTTTATCACGACAAACCCACTGATCGATTTTTACCCTCGACCAGACACATAGCTTTCGTACAACCTGGGCATTCCTAATGAGCGCTAATTAAACTTTCATTATACAAGAATCAATAAACGCTTTCACCCTTTCGCTTTAAATCATGAAGGAAAAAAAATAAGTACGAACTTACCCAGACATATACTTCTTCATGTAAGTGACAGGCCAACAATCAGTTAACAACAAACCGCAGCCAGCTAAAGAAAAGCTTCGGTCAATTAACTGCGGTTAAAATTCAACCCCCCCCAACACACACACTAAACTTCAGAAAAAATTAAACCGCCAAAGGTAATCGATGAATCGACAATTCATTCAATACCTATTTAACGCAAATTATTTAGTATATATCAGGGGTACGCGTACCACTGGTGGTATACGCAAGAGAAAAATGGGTGGTACGCAAAGAAGCAAAGTATTGTTAACTATTAAATTAAAAAATTAAATCCCAACATCCTGATTGAGGTTTTTCTCTAACACTCGTAAATTTATGCGATCTGAGCTTTGTTCAAGAGTGGTGGTGGTACCAAAGGTTTTCAGTTTTTGTTTAGATGGTACGCGTTAGTCAAAAAGTTGGTATATATGTTACCTACAAAGTATGAAATAAGGCATTCTATAAAATGCCGAAAATAGGACGGCAATGTATGAGTCCAACCAGGTCCAACCAGGTTTTAGTCCAACCAGGCAATTTATCCAGAAAGACTATTAATTTCGTTTTGGCATTTTGCGTCGGTTCACTATAAAATTTTCAAATTGTTGCCACCAAATATTATCGCCCTGAATTATATTTAAAGAAATTAAATAATAAAGAATCTGCATAAATATATGTATTTTTCTTACACTGTGATAAAACAACGGTATCTAGATCCATCGCATTTTGAATGACGTATGTCTCCACCCAAATATAGAAATCTGGGGGCCCAAATTTAAAATCTGAATTTTTTTTATTATCTGTTTCACAGTTTGTAAAGCATTTACGAGTTTTTGATTAACAAACTAAAAAATTTCAAAGCGAGCGATGGCAACGCTGTACGGAAATAGAAAACACTTTTATCTCCATCGCGTGAGACTGTGTATCCGAAATTCTAAAGATATGCTCCTTTTAAACTATTTTGCACTATTGCTTTTGAATTGAATTTTATAGTTTAAGTGCAAAGAACGTGATATTTAACCAATAACAGTAACACACAAAACGTTAAAAAAAAACGCCGCTTTGGACGTAATTTAAAATCTGAAACCTTGCAGACTTTTTTTGGAGCAGTGTACGTACTTACGCATGTGTGTGTATACACATACTTATATACATCCATTTCTGAATTCAGTTCCGATAGCAGGGAAATGTACTGTTATTAAGAAGATTATTTAGTGGTTTATATTTAAATACGATATGTAACGCGAAGCAAAACTTTAAAGATCATAATGCTTCATTTGCCATCTGGGTACGTATACGGACGTCTTATCGGCTAATTACTAAATGCATCTCATATATTGTTCCGTTTAGCGATTTTGAGACAAAATTCTGTTTTCCTGTAGAAATTTTACCGCAACAAGCGGTAATTTAAAACTGCATTTAAAACAAAACAAAAAAAAAAAAAAAAAACTGAAAAATTTCAGACTTTATATTACTCCTGAAGAGGCTTATTTTAACGTTTGTGTGTCACCTCTTTTAATTAAATAATCATGTTCTTCGCACTTAAAACATAAAATTCAATTCAACAGCAATATCGCAAAAACATTTTTTAAAAATTTCTTTAGAATTTCCGATAGACAGTCTCGGGAGCTGGAGATAAAAAATGTTTATTCGTACAGTGTTGCCATTGCTCGCTTTGAAATAGTTGAGTTTGTTAATCAAAAATTCGTTAAAATTTAACGCAATATGAAATAGGTAATAGAACAAATTCTAAATTTGGGCTTTCAGATGCCCATAGTGGGGTGGAGAATTATGTTATGCACAATTTGATGGCTCTAGGTACCGATTTTATTTTTCAGACTGCGAGAAACATACATACATTTATGGAGATTCTTCATTATCTAATTTAAATTAAATATAATGCAGAGCTCTACTATTTGGTGGCAACAATTTGAAAAGTGATACCCCGTTTACAGTGAATCAACGCAAAATGCCAAAACGAAATTAATAGCCCTTCTGGGCCCGATAAAAGAAAATGCCAAAAGAAATAGGTGACGTTGCCTCACTGAAAGATAATATGAGAACTTTTGCTTGAAGAAAGGTTATGGGCATGTTTTCCCGATTTTGGCACATTATGAAAATTTCGCTACTGCTGCTATGATAGTTTCCACAATACGTAACTAACGACATCTATAATACTTTGGTTGATGAATAGAATATGTTAGAATATGCAAAAAAATACTAGGTCATTTCCATAACAATAGAGAAGCTTTTGTAGAAGATTTCGGAAAACTTGCTCATATACACAATGCACATGGAGAAAGCTGCAAAAAAATATCCGTGTTACCAACTCATTCTCTGGGTTTTGGTTTAGTTGATTATGATAAAACACACTATCTGCCTAAGGGGAGGGATGCTTTCGTGAAGGACTTTCTAAGGGAAACTGGTTCGTATACTGGTTACGCAGGGGAGAAACCATGAAATCGCCCATGCAGGTAACCCACTCGCCTGGAATCGAACCCAGGTTGAACCTACAAGTTTGATTTTACCGCTCGGCCGTTGGTACGGCCCATTCTCTGGTATTTGAAATGAGTCGAACTACCTGTGTTCAACGGTCTTATCCGCATACCTGCTAATTATTCTGCATTATTTAACTGAAAAATCTCGTAAATACTGTAGAACATTGGTTTTATATATAAAAATGCATGTATAATAAGATTCCTTAATTTGGCAAGACATATGAAAGTAACATTGGTTTTATATATAAAAACATTGGTTTTATATATAAAAATGCATGTATAATAAGATTCCTTAATTTGGCAAGACATATGAAAGTAATATACCTGCTTTCAGGTGTCATTAAATACGAAATGTAAAATTTAAATTTAGCTGTCCTTAGCCTAATGGAAAAACCCTTTTTCATTTAAAAGGAATCGAACACGGATCTTTTCTATCCAATAATTAAAAAATATTTCGCTCATTAAAGAAATAAGCATTTGAGTGACATTACAAATAAATTTAAAAGAAATTAAAAATAATGAAGAAAAATAAAAGTAATAAACAAAGAAAAATCTGAAAGCTTTCAGATTTTACATTACGGCCAAAGGGGCGTTTTTTCAAGGTTCTGTGCATTACCTTTATTTATTAAATATCCTGTTCTTCGCACTTAAACCATAAAATTCAATTCAACAGCAATATCGCAAAATATTTTTGAAAAGAACATGTCTTTAGAATTTCCGATACACAGTCTCTCACTCAGGAGATAAAAATGTTTCTCCCCCCCCCCGTAAAGTGTTGCCATTGCTCGCGTTGAAATCGTTGAGTTTGTTAATCCTTTCGCCGTCCTCTCCTGTCCGCGAAAATTTCTCCCCAGCAGCCCTTTGTTTTTCGCAGCGTGTAATGTTGTTTTCTCTGTAAATACATAACTTTCCATACATGACCTTTCGTAGTGGATGAATATCAATGAATATTGAGTAAAATTATAAGGAAATAAAGCATAATGGAAAAGTAATAATATCTCTGCTTATTTCTAAAAGAAGGATTAATATGATAACATCTGATCCAGGCGATCCACTCCTCCCAGTTTGTTGTTGTAATTACAATTATTGGTTTTTTACAGTTCTTTTCCGTGTTTCAACATCAATCATAGAGTTATTGTGGACTGTACTCATGAAACGTATATCCTTCTTGTCTTTCCAATTCACAATCTCATTTTTTCTCTTTTTCCGCTGAATAGACGTTGAAGATCTCTCACTGTCTTTTATCTTACGTCAAATGGCGCGAATATTCATAAAAACAGAGGAGAATCAATTAGAAATATAATGCCTGATTATTACTGCCCTCTAGGAGGTATTAGAACAAACAAAAATAAAAACTCAAACAAGTAAACATATAGAAAGCGTTTTAAACATTTAAAAGTTTTAAAATGTAAAAGAAAGCTTGAAGCGCGTTACGGCCGGCCTGCAGAATTTTCACTTAAAAGCGCTAGACGCGTTACGGGCGATGAATAGGTTAATCAAAAATTCGTTAAATTGTTACAAAATATGAAATCGATAATAAAACAAATTTCAAATTTCAAATTAGGGCTTCCAGATGCCCATATTCGATGGAGGATTACATTATTCAAAATTGGATGGCTGTAGGTACCGTTGTTTTATCACAATGCGAGAAAACAAACAAGTACATACATTTATGCATATTCTTCATTATTTAATTTCTTAAAATATATCACAGGGCGATAATACCTGGTGGCAACAATTTGAAAAGTGAAACGGACATTTAAAGTTTTCGACGCAAAATGCCAAAACGAAATTAATAGTCTTTCTGGGTTAACGACCTTTGGGCTAACAATAAGATGAAAAATAAGCAAAAATAGCTGAAATCAAAAATTACAAAAAAAAAAAAAAAAAAAAAAAAAAAAAAAAAAAAAATGTCTGTTTGTGTTAATGTGCAGTTAGAAAAATATTCTCAGAAGTAGACCAATAACTGTATCGAATTATGCTTTTAAGTCTCTTAATATCAAAGGAATTTTAAAAATTATGTGTAGATATCACGCATGCATTTCCTTTGAATTCTTAAATGCATTGTACCCTCTCCAAACTTGTTGTCTTTAATTTTATACTTTTTCATATGTTTGTTAAAAATTAATAAGCATTTAAAAAAAGGTAAGTTTTTTTTAAAAAGAAAATTACTTAAAATAGAAAAGCAGAAATCCATTTAAATGTCATAAAAAAGCTAAGGTACCAAAAATTTAAAAAAAAAGGTGAGTAGCAACAAAAAGTACCATTCAAAGTTCAAAGAGCCACATCTTTTAAACGCCGTCTGAAAAAGTATAAAACTCTGCACAGAAGGAAAAATGTTATTTTAAAAACGAAGAATAATTCGCGGGACAAAAGTTTGAAGCAGTTGGTATTATGAAAGGAAAAAGAGCAAAATTTGTTAAGGAAAAGAAAAAAATTCACTCGTGTAAAAGATTAGTCGTAGATAATTTTAGGAAAAGTGACTAAAAGAAAGAAAAATAATGTGCAAATCTCCAAGAACCAACCGTAATTTCTAAAAATCGATAACTCTGAAACTAGATTCTTAAGAAATAAAGTTTAAAAAACAAGAATAAACTGTCCGTTTTATTAAAAATATAGATTTCAGGCGAATAAAGAGCCTAAAGATGGAAAAACACGCGAACGTTTTAGGAGGGAAAAAGATGACATAACATTCCCAAAATTACTTTAACCGAAATGCATAAATAAAAATAATGACAAACCCATAGCAATGCAGTTCATTAAATCTGAAATTTTGCGGCTTAAAATCCAGAAATGTGAGCAGTAAATTATTATCATAGATATAATCCAGATGGTCGTTAAAAGGTAAAAAAAGTTTCAACGCGGGAGTTTTCCTTTCCTGATGCCATAATAGCTAATTACATTTATCATTTAAAAGAATTACACACACTGGCCAATGAATTAGAAACCCCATATCAATATTTCATTGGACCACCTTTTGCACAAATAACTGCTCTGATTCCTTTGGGCATCGAATCTACATACTTCTGGAGTGCATTTACTTCCAGAGAATACCATGCACTGGCTATGCAGCATTTTAGATCTTGCAAATTAGATGGAAAGGGAGAGTACTGCCAGATGCGTCTTTCCACTCTATCCCATACATTTTCTATGGGGTATCTCATGGCTGTTTGTTTACCCTCGAGGGGCACCACTTCCATGCCAGCGGAACATGCCCCATATCAGGATACTCCCACCAGATCCTTGCACAGTGCGAGTAAGGCAAGATGAATACATGGCTTCATGGTGTTCTCGCCCAAATTCGACTTTTTCCATCATTGGAAAATAAGATGTAGAGTGATTTATCCGACCACATGACCCGTTTCCAATCTTCAGATGTCCAGTATCTTCTTTCCCGACACCACTGCAAACGAATTCTTGCATGTCGGGCAGAAATGAGTGGTTGTTTTCACAGGCACCCGACTATGCATTCCTGTCCTCTGCAATGCTCAGCGCATAGTTCGAGTAGAAATCTGTTGAAAAGAATCTTCTGTGATGATCTGTTCCAGTTGAAGTACAGCAGAGTCTCAGTTCTGCTGCACCATGCGTCGGAGACGACGCCCATCACTCTGTTGGAAAACTGTGTTCGAACCGCTGTTACGTCTTTCTATAGAAAAACTGTCGGTTTCAAGTCCAGCTTTTGAAAACCTTTGATATAGCTGCATTCGAGAACCCAGTAAGATTTCCTGCCTTCGAAATGGAGACCCTACTAAACGGGCACCAACAATAAGCCTTTTCCAAATAGAAAGATCTGCCTTTTCTTCCATTTCACTTCATTCATCGTGAAAAGCACTCTTTCACCTTACTTATACTAACATTCTAACCCCGTGTAATCCACATCATAAAAAAATGTGCATACTTAATCCCTAGCACGCATTCAAATGAAAATCTCAGAGGTTTCTAATTCATTGGCCAGTGTATATATATCTATCTATACTAGAAAGCCCGACGGTCATACGAAATGACGGCTGTTCTAGATATTATAAACTGTAATTAAAATAATTTGTGCAAAGGTGTCTGCTAATTCAAACTGAATTAATTATCCAGGGCAGGCGGCGAGGACGCACCTTTGCTTACTGCCCCACGGGGTTTCCCTCATCCTACTTGCTTAATTGCTTAAAGTAGAGTGCAATGAAGGAAACCACTGGCGGTACATTTCTTAAGAGCCACCGCTAGCTCAATCAATAAAGGTGATTTAAATAATGAAATGTTAATTCACATGTCAAAGATCCCTTTGTAAACAACATTTCTTGTGTAGATCTTTATATCACTTTTAAGCTCGCCTTGCAGAGGACCATCCATTATTTTTAATTTTACGTCCGTTCTTTCACGAACTCTTGAACAGGCAACATAAAGTTGACCGTGTCCAAATGCAGGCTGAGGTCAAAAAACGCCAGCACGCTTAAACGTTTGGCCCTGAGACTTATTTATGGTTATAGCAAAGGTAAGTTTTACAGGAAACTGTCTACGTCTCAATGGAAACAGCAACGCTGGGCCTTTGGCAACTTCACCCCATTGGCTAGTACAGTTACGAAAGCAACCAATAAACTATCGGCGACAAACAGACACTTAAGCCGCATATAAATATGGCGTGAAGTAACATTCTTCCCCGAAACAGCTGGCTCCCGGGCTGCGCGAGGCACACCGTTGGATTCCGCAGGTCCGTGGCACGCCATTTTGACCATTTGCGCCTTCGTGGGACCTTAATTAGCCGAGATATTAATTAAAAACTAATTTTCCCCTACGTTTTCCCTACATTTTCCAGTTTCTTTGTTGGGGTTTTCCTATTAGAGTGATTTGGCTATGCGCCAAATTCTTTTTTCTCGAATATCTACGGAACGGCGCCGAGTTGAAATTCGAGACGCGTATCCTCGGATTCCAAAAAGTTCTCCGACCCCATCGATACCATTCTCATCTTCGTACGACATTAATCGAGCGAGATATTAATTAAAAACTGCGGTAACGTTAATTTCCGCGCTCATTTTTCCGAGTGGCAACAATAAACAATCGGCGACACACACTTTGGCCGCTTATATGGTATAAAGGTAAAGTAAGAAATTTAGACCTAACGTTTCACAAAGAACAAACAATTTTTTGAAATTCATTTTTAATAAATTTCAAATGATCCTATAAATGCAACAAAGAATTTAATAAATGAAGTAATTTAGGAATAAAAAACTTTAGGAAAAAAAAATTATGATAGAGAAAAGTTAAAAAATATTTTTTAAAGAATAAACTTTTATTTAAAACTCATAAAATAGCTAATGTATTAAAAAAAAGAAAAATAATTTATCAAGTAGTACAATAAAAACAATAAATTAAGCAGTTTTTTTCACAGAACATATCTACAATTTTATATCACGAGTAATAAAAACAGACAATAAAAATAGACAGACAATAAATCACGAGTATTAAAAACAGACAATAAATCCAATAAAAACGCTCTGTTTTAAGAAATGTGCGAAGAACATAAAGAAATGTGCGAAGAACATGATATTTAGTAAATAAAGGTAACACACAAAACGTTAAAAAAACGCCCCATATTTAGGCGTAATGTAAAATCTGAAAGCTTTCAGAATTTTTTCTACTATTATTATTATCAGCATTATTTTTCATTATTTCAACGCAATAATGTCTCTCATATTCGTTAATGTATTTTCAATCATATCACTAAAAATATAAGATCCCAATTACACCATTTTCGAAAAGGTGAATTAAGAAAGTGACAAACCGTTGCAACCATGCACAAAGCATGCAACAGAAACAACTTCTAAAATTCATTTCTAAAGTTATTACACGCCAAGATGAAAAATAAGAAGAAAGGAATATCATTCACCTTTCCCTTACGAATTGATGATTATCCAACTGGCATCCCTCCCTTTCTTTCCTGCAGAAGCTCAATGCCCTCTAGTGTTCTTTCTGATTATTACTTGAGTAATGAACATCCATTATTAAGATTCTTCGAGATATCGTTTGCTCACAAAGTAAAGAAAGCTCTCTCTCTCTTTTTTTATTACTGAAACAGTTTGTTGATTGCGAGTCTTAGATTAGTTTTTTTTCCAGTCTCTAGAGATGTAAAAAATAGAAAAATTTCTCAAGAGAATTGAGAAAATGATGTATAAAAAATTTACAGCATTTTAGAGCTGTAGCGAAAAAGTAACTAAAAGAAGTTGTTATCATTGTTGATAGATTAAAAAGAATGCAAATTTGTAGATAACTAACTTTAACGCAATTTGTAAATAACATTATCATTAATAAAACTTTCAAAAGGTAGATAGATACTTGCGTTTCAGTCTTTCGGAAGACCAATTCACCCCTTGAGTTTTACTCCCCTCCCCCCTCTTTTTTTAAATTCCTATTACTTGCTCACACTGTCCCAGTTCCCCACAAAGAATACTGGTACAAAGTTTAAACCTAAATTAAAAAAAAAAAATTAAAATCTGAAGGATCTTAAATTACGTCTAAAATTGCGTTTTTTAACGTTTTGTGTGTTACCTTTATTTATTAAATAGCATGTTCTTTGCACTTAAATCATAAAATTCAGTTCAACAGCAATGTCGCAATATAATTTTAAAATGAATGTATCTTTAGAATTTCCGATACACGTTCCGCGCGCTGGAGATAAAAGGGTCTAATCGTTGGTTTGTTAATCAAAAATTCCTTAAAGTTTTACAAAATATGAAATCGATTATAAAACAAATTCCAAATTTTAAATTTGTATTTCACAAGCCCATATTCGCAGTAGGAATACGTCATTTAAAATTCGATGGCTCTATGTACCGTTGTTTATCACAATGCGAGAAATATACATACATTTATGCAGATTTTTCATTATTTAATTTCTTCAAATATAATGCAGGACTCTAGCATTTTGTGGCAACAGTTTAAAAAGTGAATTGGACATTTATATAGTGATTCAACGCAAAATCGCAAAACGCAAAAATAGTCCTTCAGGGACAAAGCCCCTTTGGACTAATGATCGCTTATCGTGAATAGACGCAAAATACCAAAACGAAATCAATAGTCCTTCTGGGAAAATTGCCCTTTTGAACTAAAAAGAAAATATTTTTATCTCCAGCGATCGGAAATTCTAAAGATAGACTCATTTTAAAATCATTTTGCAGCACTGCTGTTGAAGTAAATATCATGGTTTAAGTGCGAAGAACGTAATATTTAGTATTTAAAGGTAACAAACAAAGCTTTGAAAAAACTCTCCCTTGGGTAAAATCTGAAAATTTTCAGATTTTTTAATTTAAATACCGGAATCTTAAACATAGTTTTTTTTAAATTAAAGCCACCTTCTTTTACTTTAACATTTAAACTAAAAGAATTATCTAATCGTTGCCACATGTTCTACTCAAATACTATAATAAATCTAAAACGATGTATAAAAGACATTAAGCAAAAAAACAAAACAAAACAAAAAAAAAAAAAAAAAAAAAAAACAGTTTTTCACAGACGATTCAGTATTTCTCATTCAATTATGTCAGTTCTCCCTTCGCGACAAGGCAAAATTACATAAACACTCAAAATGTCTGTATTGAAAATGATGAAGCAAATCTTAAACACTTATTTGCTCGAATAAATTCCAGAATCGATTAAGCATGATTTCATTCGCAATAATAAAATAAGGCGTTATCTTTGTTATTGCCAAGCTTACTTTCTCTAGATTGGCAACAAATCTACTATTCTGTTGTTTTAAATGTAAACACGCAATGGCATAAAACCCTTAACTAAAGGCATAAAACCCTTAACCGGAAGATAAGAACAACATAATAATTCAATCATTTTTAAAGCAAAAAATGCACAATTTACAAACATATAAGAATAAAGAAACTGAGATCACTGAGCCAAGTAACAGAGCGAGTAACAAAGAGTATAAGAATATATATACATATATTTTTATACTCTTTGTGCAGCCGATGGCAACCAAAATACGAGGTGCCCATTTACATGTTATAGCAGTCCTATATATAAAATTTCAACGTTCTGAGGCTACTCGTTTTTGAGTTATGCGAGATACGTTCGTACGCACAGACGCCACGAAAAATTCTCATCAGAATTCATTTAAATTAGTTTTACAATTTTATTGGGGGGAAAAGAGTCCTTTATTCTGTCCTTACGTACAGATGTTAGGCAAAACTATCGTTAAATTGCATTCGATAGCGGTGAAAATGGATATTTGCGTTGAAATATGCTGCCTGAAACTTTTCGCGATTACAATACATTCTTTCCCCCCCGGGGGTCGACGTAGAGAACTCTGCGAAGCTACTGGCTAGGATCTGTACCTAGGCAGTCTCGGCCAAGGGGGTATAAAATTTATGAACTTGGTGGTTCTGAAGGCTCTGGGAAAGGTCACTTATTGGCCGGCCCCGGAGTCTGGCACGTCCTAGCGCGGCGTGGTACTAGTAACCCGGGGGTCTCCCCGGGGTCGCTGGGTAATGTCCCGCTGCGACGGGCTCGCCCAAGCGACTGGTAGGAGCATTAGACGACCGGTGCTGCCTGGGGCCTGTCCCCAGGTGGTGCGCTGCTCTCCTGGAGGGTAATAGTGGAGGTTGAACCTCCACGACGTGCCCAAAGGCTTATTATGAACTTGGTGGTTATTAGGTTTATTTATGAACTTGGTGGTTCTGAAGGCTCTGGGAAAGGTCACTTATTGGCCGGCCCCGGAGTCTGGCACGTCCTAGCGCGGCGTGGTACTAGTAACCCGAGGGTCTCCCCGGGGTCGCTGGGTAATGTCCCGCTGCGACGGGCTCGCCCAAGCGACTGGTAGGAGCATTAGACGACCGGTGCTGCCTGGGGCCTGGCCCCAGGTGGTGCGCTGCTCTCCTGGAGGGTAATAGTGGAGGTTGAACCTCCACGACGTGCCCAAAGGGAGAGTAGACCTGCAGTGGGATTAAGTTCCCGGAGCAGGGCAGCCCAAAACCTAATACATTCTTTTCACTTCGTACAAGCAAGTAAAAAGATGTGAAAAGCATGGTTTTAATATTTCTACATGTAAATATGAAATGTAATAAATATGAAAGGAACGAAACCTCCAGGCTTACATTCGACTGAGAAAAAGGCAAAACATTTATGCCCAAAAGGTACGTACAGCTCTTATTAAAGTTTAAATCCATGTTTTAAAAGAAAATCCAGCCCCCAAAGAGCTATTGCAAAATCTTTAAATATCTCTGTAGAAACTGTGAACAAAATTGTAAATTCTGATTCAAAGCTAATCAAAACAAAAAACAAACATGTTTCTCAGCCTAAGACTAGGTGCAAATTGCGGTATGAAACTGAGTTGCCAGGTGAAACATGAGAAATGTGTAGTTACAATTGATGAGACTTAAATACGCTTGGCAATAGAAAAAATTCGATTTACTACCGATTTAAAAAGAGGAGAAAAAGCCTTGATATGTTGGTTCAGGGAAAACAAGGAAAGATTTTTCTAAAGGTTTTATGGTTATTACTGGATTTTCTTATAACGTAAAACTTAACACAAGGAAAGTAAATTAAAATGTCAAAATTAATTCGGATAATTATCAGAAATATGTTTTAACACCTGCTTTTAAAGAAGAAATTCCATCCCTTTATCCAAATAATCTTTACTGTGTTAAGTTCCATCAAAATAAAGGTCCGAACGATTAATCTAAATCTACTGCTCTATTTTTTGAAAAAATGAGAAATGAAACCGGAATTGAAGCCATTCAATTTAAATGCATCCCACCCCACGTCCCGTGATGCGTCTCCTATGGATTACTGTGCATTTGGACTCCTATAACAAGCCCTTTATAAGGAACATGACATCCCCAAACATTGGATGGAATCTAGAAGATTTTGAAGTAGGAGTAAAATAAAATCAACCTTGATGTTTTAAGAAAAGGACTCTTATCTTGGGAATCAAAATGTTCAACAAAAGTTCTATCATACTGAACATATTAGAAAATATAATTCTAAGGTTTGTTTATAAATAAATGTTTTCAAAAACGTTACAAAAATGTGTGAACACCTGTAAGTAAGATACAATAACACGCCGAACAAATATTAATTTAGTCAAACAACAAAAAGTCAAACAACAAAAATCAGCGTTATAATTTCAAATTTTGACAGGACTAGTTTCCATGGTTTCACCAAACCATCAACCTCAGCTGCAAAAGCGCAATTGAACGAGATAAGATATAATGATAAGCCTGGACAGGAGATAAGCTACTGGCGCCATCTGTTGATGAAACCAGAACTAAAACATAATTCATTAAAGGCTGAAGGCAAAAATGGATTGGAATTAGGTTCGTTAACTAGAACAGAAAGATTTTTTTTGAATGCGAAATGCCTCTAGAAAATCCAGTTCCCCAATGGAAAATGTTTTTTGAATAATTTTGACAGCAGAAAAATTGAAAGTGTCATTTTCGGACCAACAATATTGGGCAACAGAAGACTTCTGTGTTTCCTTTTTTCTAACATATGCCTCATGTTCCTTAACGCAAAATTTTAAAGCTATCTTTGTTTGGCCAATGTAAATTAAACCACACTGGCAAGGAATCCTGTAAATACCCCAGGAATTCATATCCGGAATGGGGTCCTTGAGTATGGAACTCGGAATTTTATTGATGGGAGAATAAACGGCCTGAAGGTTAAATTTTTGCAAAATACGAGCAACTTTACAGCTAATTGAAGAGGTTGAAATTACAGGTTCTGGGTTTTTGTACTGAATGATATTGCTATATTACAGGACTTGTTTATCTAAAGAATTTGGAATAAACATCTGCAAAAAAAAAATTAAAGAAAATTTATACAGTTTTAGGTTGAATCTCTTGGGTAGCGCCTATACATTCATTATTACTTGAATTATCTACGCAACAAAGCCAGCAAAATGGTAATCATAAAAAGACTACAAAAAATTGTTAAAAAAACAATAGTTAGTTTCAAGTCAAATTGCTGTTCACCATTCTCGGTGAAAGATTATCAGCTCTGATACTGAATTTTAATACCAGTTTTCTGAAATTGGGTTTGGTTATTTATGAAATATTGCGATATTTTTCTTGTGCTTTTTTCTCTAAATTACATCCTTTTTTTCTAGTAAGTACCCATGTATAAACTATCATACTACTATAAATTCTGTTGTGAATTTCACAATGCGCTTTTCGAATTTACTTGTAGACTAGAGGTTTCATAATTTTAAAAGTAACAGAGATAAAAAAAAATTACTTATTTTTCCTATTAAATTTTTTGCACATACATTATTTCTTTATATGATTCAGTATGAAAGTAAATAATTCAAAAATGAATTTTTTTTTCCGTACAGTGTTGCCATTATTTGCTTTGAAATCATACAGTTTTTTAATCAAAAATTCGTTAAAGTTTTACAAAATATGAAATAGATAATAGAACAAATTCCAAATTCATTCAAAATTTGCTAAAATATGCCACTATGAAAATAAATGCCTAAAAATAAAAATCCGAAATTCTACCTGAAAAAAAAGAAAATAATTCAATCTCGGATGAGAAGAATTCAATCTAGGGGGAAAAAAATATTTTAAAAAATCCGAAAGCTTTCAGATTTTGCATTATTTTTTTTTTCATTTCATTTTATTTTCAGATTTTGCATTATTATTTTTATTATTATTATTATTATTATTATTATTATTTTGTCGTTTTGTGTGTTACCTTTATTTATAAAAAATATTATGTTCTTCGCAGTTAAGTCATAAAATTCAATTCAACAGCAATATCATAAAATAAATTAAAAAGAGCATATCTTTAGAATTTCCGATACACAGTCTCGCGCGCTAGAGAGAAAAATGATTTTTTCCGTACAGTGTTGCCATTGCTCGCTTTAAAATCATTGAGGCTGTTAATCAAAAATCCGTTAAAGTGTTACAAAATATAAAACAAATTCCAAGTTTGGGCTATATTCGAATGAAGGACTACGTTATTCATAACTTGATGTCTCTAGGTAACGTCGTTTTATCACAATGCGAAAAACATACATACATTTATGCAATTTCTTCCTTATTTAATTTCTTTAAATATAATGCAGGGCTCTAATATTTGGTGGCAGCAATCTGAAACGTGGAACGCCATTTATAGTGAAACGCCACAAAATGGCAAAATGAAATTAATATCCCTTCTGGGCTAACTCCCTATGGGCTAAATATTTTTTAAAGATTTTTGGATTAAATATCTTGCACATGCATAATCATTTCCTTTATATGATTCAGTATCAGAGTAAATGTTTCAAATGGGAAATTCTGAAGATTACTTCGTACAAAATTTGCTAAAATATAGCACTGTGAAAATAAATATGTGAAAATAAAAATCCGAACTTCTACCAGAAAAAAAATTATGAAAAAAAGAATTAAAAAATCTGAAAGTTTTAAAATTTTAATTTACATCCAGAAGCCTTTTTTTTTTCCGTTTCGTGTGTTATCCTTTTTTTTTTTTTTTTTTTTTTTTTTTTTTTTTATTAAATACCATGTTCTTCGCACTTAAACCATAAAATTCAGTTCAACAGCAATATCGCAAAATAATTTTAAAATGAGCCTATCTTTAGAATTTCTGATACACGGTTCCGTGCGCTGCAGATAAAAAGGCCTTTATCCTTCCGTAGAGTGTTGCCATTGCTGGCTTTTAAGTTGTTGAGTTTTGTTAATGAAAAACTTTTTTAAGTTTTAGAAAATATGAAATCGATAATAAAAAAAATTCCAAATTTGGTCTTCCAGATGCCCATATTCGGGTGGAAACGTATGTTATTCAAATCTAGATGGCTCTAGGTACCATTGTTGTATCACAATGCGAGAAACATGCATACATTCGTGCAGATTCTTCCTTATTTAATTTCTTTAAATATAATATTTGGTATAAGAACAAATAGTTAAGTTAAATTAAATTTAAATAATTCTCTTCCGCCATTGCTGCAAGGAATACGAATGAGAGAATATTTGGTGTATATATATATATATATACATATATATATATGTAATATGATGTAGTATAATGTAATATAATATTTGATATATATAATATAATATAATATTTGGTGGCAACAATTTGAAAAATGATTCAGACTTTTAAAGTTTTCAACTCAAAATGATAAAACGAAACTAATCGCACTTCTGTAAGGATTGTAATATCCGAAAAAAAAATTATCCGAATGAGTTTACCTCAGGTAGTTCAGATAAATGGAGTTCTGCTGTATATTTCAATGAAAACAAATTGCGTTTTATTAAAGATAACTTACCCTGGAAAGCAAGCAGCAGGGGCATCCACGTGTCGGGGGTGGTTTCGGAGGAGGTTCCACTTTTGCTGCCTCAGCCGCCGCATCCTTTTTCTTCTTCTTCCGCCTTATCCTACCAGGAATGTACTTATAACTGGAAAAACGCCTCCTCGAATGCCGGACGATCGATACCCAGTCTATCATGATCATCTGTTACAGGATGAGGAGCGACACTTATATATATTTTTAATATTTACGACTTCGCCAGCACTCACGTTTTATCCTCTTACTTCAGATATTTTTTTACTCCGCTGTTGTCAGAAGCAAAACACACTATAAGAGCACTATCTTTCGTCACACGAATGAATCACTGTAACATAAAATCACTTAAAGAAACACACTTCTTGAATCTCTTTCATTCGCAGCTGCAGAAAAACTTGCTGTTGCCAGTGATTTAGAAGAAATAGTTGAAATATGGCTGATGGTAAAAATCTGAGATAGCAATCAACGTGAAAATGAGGATAAAGAAGCGGGAAATAGTTTTCTGAGTATTTTTTGGAGGTTATATTTCGGGGAATTATTTTCCTCTAAATTATTTTACTAAAATTTTTAGATTATGATGTTTCTATAATTTATCTTTTGTATCATATCAAAAAAACTTTCTTTCTTTACACAAAAACATTCATTGTAAAATAAAATATTTTCTAAAGTAATCTGATATATATAGGAAAATAATCTATGTGATTTAACAAAGTTAAAACTCCTTGAAGTAATTTATAAATAACTTCGATTTAGATGATAGTAAAACTTATTATATGTGAATATTTTCCAGAAGTATTCATTCTAGGCTGCTTTCTAACTCTTGCTTCGAAAAACGGGAAAAAGTGACACTTTATAAAGCTTATTATTCAGAATTTAAGACGTTCCAAGTAATCGATGATTTACATAACAGCTTTTTTAATCGAATATTATCAAATTTTTCATCTAAGCAGCTTATATGTTCTACTTTAAATAGCAGAGTCGAATTCTTTTAGCAAAAAGCAATCAGGAAACTTTCCTTAGAACTAGTTATTTCTCATAAAATGTGTCAATAAACAAGAAAGTCTTATGAGAAATTTTACGAAGGTATAGATAGTGAAGAGTAAATTCTGAATTTTGGTATTAATCCGTGTTATGCTTCATTTAATGAATTATACCTATATCTTTTGAAACTATTTTAGTCACTAACTTCGGAGTAATATAGTTTAAACAAATAATTACTAGTTTTAATCAAAGAATAAAGATTATCCAGAGGTTCATTAGCTTCAGTTAACGAATGTGTTCGAAGAATGCACTGCAGTGTACGTTATATCATGCGAAATTATACCTCGATTGATTTCCAAAATAATTTTTGTCAAGAGTAGCTATTATTTGAAACATTTTGCCAATGCTTGTGGATTTCGAACTGCTGAAAAAGTGCTAATTATATTTGTATCGGATTAGTTTATTCTTACGCAAAACTAAATGGCGCAAGTTTAACACAACAATCTCAAAGCTGTTTGTTTACAATCTATTCCATGAAGTTTTGATTTTACCTTCTCTTCTGGATTGAATTATTCAAAAGTTTTAAAAATTTCCAAAGCGCTTGGGATTAATGTTAATACTTACTTTCGTTGCTACTCTAATGTTTATATTACTATGAGTAATAAACTTCACATACTCAGTCTTCTACATATCAATTTTTCTTTAGTAGAAACAGCATGAAATGTGGCAGGTTTTTTACAAAATATGTGAAAAGCTATGAAATGCAGCAAAATTTGAAGTAAAAACTTCCAAACAGAATTATTCCAGTTACTTTTTTTTTTCAAAAAGCAGACGAATTCTTTCGAATTCTAAAATATTTATTTGCGTATAGAATAGTAAACCGTGCTTTGAGATTTATGAATAAGGATAAGGGAAGGAAAAAATTCCCGTTTATTATTTCAAAGAAATATAAAATCAGCACGCAAAGAGAAGCACTTGCCGTATTGATAAATAGTTTTATATCAAAGCTAATTCGCAAGTAAATGATTATCTGGGAAGAGTGAAAAACTAAATATTATCTTAACAAATGCTTAGGAATATAAGGCACGGAATTAAAACATTATTTCACGTAGTTGCCAGTAGAGCCATTAGCAGAAGAAGCTATTCTTCCAAATTAGATAATTACATTTAAAGAACATATTAACACATGAAATACCAACAGACACCAAATTTCGTATATAAAAACAATGAGGGAGGATACATACATATATATATATATATATATATATATATATATATATAATTAAAAAGATAGCTCTTAATAGAAGCAATTAGAACTCATTTTTGCTTTGCAGAAAATATTTGAAGCAGATAATTCCACATTCTACTAGGCACAGGAGAAAATATAGTAATAACGGTTGTAATAATCACGTTAAGGGTGAGAACAAATTAATACTATTTATGTGATAGCTTAGTAGCGAAACCAACACATTTGAAACACGTAGTAGCAATAACACATTATTTTGCTTCAGAAATCTCAAACACTTTCTCACAAGTTCACGCAAAATGGTTGGTGTGCAATTTCATGCAACTTGCTTCATTACAACACAACACTGGTTTCGATAATGTTGCATTTGCATGCAGCTGTTACTGTAGTCGAGTGAATATATATCTAGGCCTCACTATTTGCCACAGGTTTTCAACTGTAGAACATTTCTTTTAATTAAGAAGTATCCTTCGAATTGCTAAAATAAACTCAAATTTCACAGAATTTTCTTCTGCAATGAATTCGAACTGATAAAGATTGTGATTTTTTACGCTTTACATGGTCATAAAGCCACGAAACACATTATTTTTGTAACATCCAAGAAGAATTTTCACAACAGCACTCTTTTGGGGCCGTCAAATCGGTAAAAAGGTATAGGTATATTTCACAGAAAAATTTTCTTTCCGAGCTAAATTTTGGATTTATCAGATTGGTGTTTTATTTATACGCATTTTTGAGCGAACCCAATCAAAACATATGCGCAAGAACTCCTTTCGCTACACGCTCGACGACAAAAGACATAGGTCAAATTCTTTTTCACGGCTTTGGCAATGCATCCGTCGAGCAGGACAAAGAATCTCTCATTGTAGAGCAGAGTCTATATCCTTCGACTGCTCCAGAGAGCCACACATCTCTCGCTCCACCGTCCCGGAGCATCTTCTTCGAGGCAATGGTTGGCACACTTGTTGTAGTCGATCTGAATGGGAGCGATTGGCTGCCTGGGAAAGACGCCAAAATTCCTCGACGGTTTTTCCCTGTCGTCTGCTCAAAAAATCCCCGATAGAAAGACGATTTTGATTTCTCTTCGCCGGTTACACTTTATGGGCCTGTTTACGAGGGAGTGGAACATGAAACTAGGGCGCCACCGGCATAATCAAAGGCAGCATAAAGAAGCCACGCAGCGAGCCTTTTTCTCGAAGAAATAGCTTGTACTGTTAAGTTTTATTATTTTAAAAGATAAATTGCAAACATTACATTGAATAACGACCTCCGGGAGTAGCATAACTCACATTCCTTAATCTTGCTCCTTCTTACATTTGTAAACCAAAGCAACTCCGGTAATTCAAAATCATTTCATTGACTACTAGGGGAAGTACCCGATGGCAGTTAAGTTAGATTGAGAGTAATGTATTTAACAACAGAGCGAACGCTACCGCTGTAATCCTTCTCTAATAACAATGCAAAAAATAAGATTCATAGTCAAACATTTTTCAGTCTTATGCGATATGCAACCTACATAAAAAATTTCCATAAAAATTAAACGAAATCTCTCGCATTATACCAGCAACAATGACACGCAGTTTTGAATGATTTTCGTCTTTCTAATCAAATGCTCGTAAAAGCTCAAGTTCCACCCTTCACCTATATACAATTTCAGTCGATTAAAAGTGGCAAAACATGAATCATAGTTCACCAAAAATCAATAACGCGAACAAACAAACTCACAGACAGTCTTCCTTATATATACAGATTTTGTAAAACTTACAAATTTTTTATTAATAAACTCTACGATTTGAAAGCGATCGGTAGCAACACTTTTCGAAATGAAGCATTTTTATCTCGATTTATTTATATTTGTCGATAGGACTTTTGTCGAGAGATTTCTCGAGTGGACGTCTGTTTTTCCAGCCCGGGGCAATATCAGGGTAAAAACTCTAGCCACGCCACTGCAATTTCGATTTATTAAATAAATGAAATGATGTCTTATTAACGCATTAATTAAACAGGAATATCTGAAACTGAAGGCGGTGTATATCCTTTTTATTAAAAGATATATGGCGAAATGAAATGAATAATTAACCCTTTCAATATTAATCTGCAATATGAAAGAGCAGAAAGTATTTTCCAAAGTTGCTATTAGGTGTTTTTTACTTATAACTGATACAAATGGCCAAGGAATATATAAAATCGAAAAATAAAATTTCCAAATGTTGTCTGCATTTAATTCTACGTATATGTATTCAGAATTTGTTTGTAAGTGCAGAGATTTGCCTTGTTTGAAACGGATTTTTTTAGTTGTTTATTAAGTGAGAAATAAACAACTGTAAGCCTAACATAGGCGTTCAAAAGATAATTAGGCTGAGAATTCGGAAAATGTAATGCGTACAACATGAGAAGGATTTCTTTTTATATTTCTTTTATAAAGAAATGTCAAAATATGTTTCAAAAATATCTTTTCCCCCAAACTATCAATAAAAATTCATATGTTGTCAGTTTTATAAAAAAATCTTCTGTATTATTAAATAATTAAAAATCTGCTATTCTCTAAACACACATAAGTCCCCATTTCGGTACACCTCATTCGGGTACATCTCGAAGCCCGAAATTTTGAATTTCAAATTTGTTTTTGATTTATTTCAAATTTTGTAGGAATTCACTGATTTGTTTTTAGAAATAAACGCCGCAACTTAAAAGCCAGCATAGGCAGAACTGTTTGAAATAAAGCATTTTTATCTTCAGCGCGAGAGTCCGTTGCCATTCAACAAAATGTAATACATTTATCCTTCAGTTTTTAATCCACAAAATCAGCTGTTTAAAAGCAATATATTGCCCCTGTCTGAAATAAAATACTTTTACTTTCCACTCGCCGGTATGCTGTCATTCAACCAAGGTAAGGTATTTAACTTTCAAATTTCATCCATTTCTTACTGAGTAAAACACTAAGTTATTAATCTAATTTAAATCAAAATGCGTTTTGATTATCGTGAGATATTTGATCAGAAAGGGTGAATATTTTTATGAACTTAAACTAGCTGAACTCAGTAGAATTATTATATATATCGCGAAAAATCTTCCATACATAATATACAGAAATTGGTTAATTTTTTCTCAAGTATAATAAAATAACAATAATAATGACGATGATGGATGAACGAAAATTAAAATGCAGAACAGTTTCAAATTTTAACGGTCGCCCAAAACGGCTCTATTTTAAAGTTTAGTACACGTATCTGTCGATATTATGGATAGAGATGTCCCGGTGGAATAGCAAAACATTTTATAGTATATTAATTTAATATGCAATTTAGACTAGCATGGGAACTTTGTACATCTTTATTTAAAAAGTGAAGAATTATTAAAAGTGAAGAATTTTAAAAGTGGTCAACCTATAAAAATACTGAACGACTTGAATTAGATATATCATGAATTAAAAATCAATCCAATTCAAAAGTTTAAAAAAAAAATTTCTTGTGCTGCATCTATTGCTTTTAAATAGCTTAGTTTGTTCATCAATAACAGACATATTCAATCTAAAATATAAATATTATGTTTTTGCCAAATGGAAATACTCGAATGAAACTTGGAATAATGTATTCACACTGGAAGCCATTTTTTTAATTTTTGTCTCACTTATTTGATCAGAATATCACACCAATTTTGTAGCATTAATCTTACTTTAAAATTACTTTTCAGATAGGTTCGACTCTTTAAAAACGTACAATGCAACAAGAAATGTAAAATTACAAATCAAACAAAATCTAGACTGTGGTTTTCTACCCGTTTTCTCCAAGCACCTCTTTCAGAATTTTAGAAAATCATATCCCCTTCCTCTAAATATATGTATATATATGTACACATTTAATTATATTTAGATGATTTTAATGTGTTTTATAAATTAAACAACAAAATGTACAGAAAATATTGATAATTACCGAAACTTGACTAAAAGTGTTTTTCCCTTAGATTCATAAACTAAAGTTAAATACTTAACAGCAAAACAAAATGCTAATTTAATTTAATCCCTTCTAGTTTTTCTTATATTTACCAATAATATTATGATTCTACACATAATAAAAGAAAGAGTCTGTGTGTCTTTCGTTCGTGCTGAACGTAAGCTAATAGACTCAGGGCTACGAAATTTGGTACATAGGTGCATCTAGACAAGAGCCAGTGCCCCTTTAAGCGATTTTTTCAAAATTCGAATCGGATTTTTTTTATTTTATCTTTTGTAACAAAATCGCATCATCTTGAATAGTTTCATTCTTTTAGAAATGTAGTTTTGGCAATAGTTTTTCATTCATTGCTTTGGATACTGGACTGCTGACTGTTTTATGTTGAAAATATGAAATTTATTGCTTATTTCATTGTCCTTTTTTATATTATGTTTCAATTATATATAATTTTAATTATATAAAAGGTTTTGCATGATTTTTTAGGAAACAAAGTCACCATTTGAATTCTTTTTAAAATTTTACAACGGAAAGTTGGTTAATAGGATAATTAATATTTGTGTTAAGGGATATTGCTTATTTCATTGTAATTTTTTATATATAATACATTTTTATTGAAATTTTTTTCTTTTTTTATGTAGTTTTCTTTTTTTAAATATATATAGCGTAGATACTTGATGCTTAGAGCGTCCATCCATTTTGAAGGAGATGCAGTCGAGCCAGATTAAATTCCTTTTTTATTTAAATTTTCATTTTGCAGCCACAATTCACTTGGCACTCTATTTGTGCCTATTAAAGAACATTTACAATTTTTGATATTATTGCCATAGAAGCGAATATAGCAGCACATACATGATTGCAGACAGGGGCGTGGCCAAGAGGCAAGCACAAACAAAAGTGAGGCATCAGTTCATAGAAAGAAAGGAGGGAGTCAAAAGTTTCAGTTTTTAGTTTTGGTTTACAGTTTAGTGATTGGGTAAGAAACACCTACATTAAGAGTTACATAAGATCGCATGATTAATTTTAATGACGCAGTTTATACTTATAGCGCTTATTTTTAGAATAGAGTGATGAAGTTTTCAAATGAAATAAAAAATAAAAGAGGTTATTAATGAGTTAAATTTAGAAGTTTGCTTTCATATTTTTTATCTTACACACACACACACACACACATATATATATATATATAAAGTTGCTCTGTAGATTCAAATTCTGTGCAGTTTTTAAATTTAATGTTTGGTGTTCCCTTTAGGCATTTTTCTGGTATATTTAATAGCCAGACGAAGGCTGGCCGCGTCGCGTCTAATATATTATATAATATTATAATACCAATTATATTTACCAATAACGCTCTCTGTTGTCTTCTTTTTGATGATACTTCCAACTTTCATTCCCAGTTTTCCAAGAAAGACAGCGGTAGCTCCATTTAGACTTCTGACCGGACATGATTGTTTGCGAGACTACCGCTACAGAATTGCAGTGGCGGATTCGCCAAACTGTGTTTTGTGTTTGAACATTTGAATAATTATATTACACTTTCTCGGTATGATGACATTGTTAAAAAAGTACTAGAAAGCCCGTGAACTAATGGCTTAAGCGGTAAGAATTGTCGTTTGTAAAACAAATAAAAATATTTACCAATAACACTTAGTTACAAACAATACCTAAGTTCGTACAACTGCTAGCAACATGTATACTTTATTAAATAGCTACCCTTCTCTAATTTATAATCGTAATAACGTGTGTCTCCATCACTGCGCAGAGGTAATTATGCGATTTCAGGAAACTAGAGGAACTTTTTTTTCGTAGCTGCTGTTTCCATGGTTATGAATTAGGACGCAATGGTCTTGAAATGCCTGTTCTAAAATAACAAGCTTTAGTATATTATCAAAAGCATCTCCTTTCTTGTTAACAAGAAAGATTATATTATAAGGTATTTCTCCCGCCTTCCCAGCGTGCCTTCGTGGTGTAGTGGTTCTGCCCGCTGGGCCGGTATTCCAGAGGTCCGCGGTTCGATTCCCGGCGAAAGCGTTGTTAATTTTTCCTCTCTCCTGCTTCTAAAAAGTACCTAATTTCTGTACAGTGGAGTCCGAACTAAAAGGGTGTTGGATGAGGATTTCTCCACACAGGATTTTGCGATTGGGTCTCCTAAAAAAAACACAGTCGTCCTTTAAAAGGGGGAGTATATAAGGTATTTCTCCCCCCTTCCTAGGGTGCCTTCGTGTTGTAGTGGTTCTGCACGCTGGGTCCAGGGGTCCGTGGTTCAATTTCCGGCGAAGGCAATTGCTAATTTTTCATCTTACCTGCTTCCGAAAAATATCCTAATGTCTCTACAGTGGCGCCCGAACTAATAGGGTTGTGAATGATGACTCTCCACACACAGGATTTGGCGATTGGGTCCCCCCAAACCACAGTCGCCCTTTAAAAGGGGGA
The DNA here is from genome assembly GCF_044657685.1 of Stegodyphus dumicola. NCBI lineage: Eukaryota > Metazoa > Arthropoda > Arachnida > Araneae > Eresidae > Stegodyphus > Stegodyphus dumicola. The sequence goes on along the minus strand of NC_140777.1, from coordinate 182,504,996 downwards.
GTATATAAGGTGTTTCTCCCGCCTTCCTAGCGTGCCTTCGTGGTTCTGCACGCTGGGCCGGTATTCCAGAGGTCCGTGGTTCGATTCCCGGCGAAGGCGGTTGCTAATTTTTCCTATTTTTTGCTTCCAAAAGCAAAATATCTAATATCTCTACAATATCATCTAACACGACTTGGAAATCGTAAAAAACAAACCAAAATGGGGCATCAAGATCTTCGTTGGTTAATGATACTGAGACCCCTCAGGAAAGAAATGGCTTTTTCCCAACGTAACCCGGATTTCTGTTCGGTTTTTCAGAAACGAATTAATAACAGTTGACGTGGGACCAAAAGCTAATTGCACCGAAAAGGAATTTGGACCGAAAAGGATCTTACCTGATCGCCGTAGTTTCCTGCAACATCTTAGCAATTGGATCTCAGTTGGCGATAAGGCCAGTGTTTCCATCCTACACAAAAGTTACGGCTGATTTCGCTGCGTCATGATGTCTGCCTCAAGTGGGTTCTATCTCACGTAGGTATTTACGGCAATGAATGGCTATTGAACTCATTTCATTCCCTTTTTATCCTGCTTTACATTCTGGGAGCTAATCTCGCTGAAAAGGTATCAAAATATGGTGGATTGGTTAGCGCCCCCCTCATTCATCATGAATATCTAGGTAATAGGCCGGTAATAGCTCTAACACTTCCATGTGATAGGGAAGCTTTCAAGACTGGCAAATAGCCACATCAAGTGACTCTCTTCCTATGGGGCCAGAAAGTCATCGACACCTGCACCATGTGACAGGAACATCAGGCTTCTGCCGAACATATTGTTAAGGATTGTTAAGGCCTCCCAAGAGAGGACATATTTTCCAATCCCCTCTTTGTTCTTGGCTTTTTTATCAATGGTCTTCAGGCTTCTGCCGAACATAATGTTAAGGATTGTTAAGGCCTCCCAAGAGAGGACATATTTTCCAATCCCCTCTTTGTTCTTGGCTTTTTTATCAATGGTCTTCATGCTTCTGCCGAACATATTGTTAAGGATTGTTAAGGCCTCCCAAGAGAGGACATATTTTCCAATCCCCTCTTTGTTCTTGGCTTTTTTATCAATGGTCTTTCGGATTTTGTCTGACTTCGTCAAGAACATCCAAACTTTTGGAAAATAAGCAATAACAACAACCAAGAGGGAGAGAGAACGAGGAACGTGGGCACTATCTCTTTACCAAAGGGTTAATCAGTATAGCACCATGTCCATCACTACTTATAGCACCCCTTAGATGTTAGAAAGGGCCACACAGTCCGTTCGCACCGACCTCCGAAGCCCAGCACCCGATGAATGCACCAGGAGCTGTTTCAAGACGGGCGACTGTTTTGAGTGGCCGCCCAGCCCAGAACAGGTCAATACTAGGAGTTTGTAAAGAGCATATGTATCACATACATGGCCATACAAAGGTGTTTTTAAGATATGTAGCTGTAGTTCTTAATAAAATTAGTCAGATTATTCAATTTAATATATGATTTTAACATAAGTGATATATATAAGCGCAACCAAGAGCATCTAAGTTCTGTTTTCTTTATGGGCAGCTTCCGAGCCAGCTAATAGGAAGAGAAAAGACAAATGTTACCCCACGGCCAACTTCGGCCGTGAGGTTGCAGTCATACTTCTCTTTTATTTAATTAATTATAAGGTATTTTCTTCCTTCTTTGAGCATACCTTCGTGGTGTAATGAACAGCATACTCGGCGCGTATTCGAGAGGTCCGAGGTTCGAGTCCTGGTGAGGGCCTCATTTTTCATCTCTCCTACTTCGAAATAACCTAATGTCACTACACTACCGCCCGAACTAAAAGGTGGTGAATGATGATTCTTCACCACCAGGATTTGGTGACTAGGTCTCATAAACTCCAGTCGACTTTAAAAGAGAGAGTATATGAGGTATTTCTCCCGTCTTCTTAACATGCCTTCATGGTGTAATGGTCAGCACACTTGGTGAGTATTCGAGAGGTCCGTGGTTCGAGTCCCGGCGAGGGGACTGTTCATTTTTCCTGTCCCCTGCTTCGAAATAACCTAACGTCTCTACACAGTAACTTATACATTTCCTCATTTTCTGGGAATGGGCGTTATAAATGGAACAGAAACTAAAAAAGCAAAGGTAAAAGAGAATTTTTTTTTTCAATCTTCAGTGATAAACTGCTTTCAAAATACAATTTAACATAAAAATACTGAGAGCATTAAAACTAATTTAAATATATTCAGGTATATTTTCCGTAGCTATGCCCACTGTTGGCCGAGCAGAGAGTATCACCGAACACTGTTAGTTCGACTCAAGCTCGAACCACAGCGAATGGCTTTACAGCATTAAATGGATATTTTTATAATTTTTCCTATGCGTAACGGCAATACCAGTCCAGTGTCCTTTACAAAGTCCTCCATTAAGGCATCCCTTTCCCTAGGCAGATAGCTCTTGCATGATTTAAAATAATGGATTAAACCGTTGTCATGCTTAACTGCTTAGAGTAATTCACTGTCTACTTATATAGACTATGTTGGATAGTAGATTTTTACAGAACTGATGACCACATTACTGTGATATGTTTAAAATTTCGGATAAGATTCGATCCTTTGTGATTATAGTACTTTTGCAAAATGTAGGCAATTAGAATCCGATGCCACAAATATCTTCTCGAGAGGGTGGTAGCATGATGTAAGCAGGTAAAAAGTTATTGCAATCCATCCGTCTGGATGTGCACGGTTCAAAAAAATAAAAAAAAGGGACAATTCTATATCTCTCGTTTTACTGGGCCAATAGACGAAATTCAAATTGCGTTTTTCATGTCTCGAAAGCGCGACTTGTATTAGATTTATATATAGCATTGACACCATATTTTGACACCAAATCGGACATTTTTTTTAAATGACATGGCAATTTCTTTTTCCATATTTCGATTCAACGAATTCAACATTATACCTGAATATTAAACTTTGTAAAATTTGGTGCGAAAATTACGGAGAAAATCAAAAATTCATCTTGGCTCAATTTTTTTCAGTTGGCGCGAAGAATAATTCACTCGGGGAACTTCTTAATTTATAGCAATCTATTTTCCTTTCCTTTTTTTCATTGTAAACGAGCGTAAAAAAGTCATCGCTCATTATTTCAAATAATTTTAACTATAACAAAGTGCGTAAACCACATTTGGCTTTATTATCGCCTATAACTAATATGAAAAATTTCAAAACGCGCCAATATGTAAATTCGCGTATATCCTAGGAAATTTTGAATAAAAAACTCTAATTTTTTGCAGATATACTTAGAAATACATCTTCAAGATGATGGTAAAAATTTTATAGGTGATAACTCAAATTTTTTTCCGAAAAACTATATAAAAATTATTTTAAAATAAATCATAAAAACTGCGCGAATTTTATTCGGAATGAACCTAAATTTGGAATTGTGAAAGGAAGCATCAATTAAGTTTAATAAAAAAAAGAGAGATTAATAAATATATACTAAATTCAATTTAACATGGAGAAGCTAAAATTTTGGGAGCTATTTTTTTAAAAATTACTCGTGCGATCTTTACAAAACTTGGCAGTTTGCATAATCTGAGTCGTAGAATCGAAACATGGGAAAACATTGGCATGTCATTTCAGAAAAAGGTCCGATTTTGTGCCAAAATACATTTATTAGTTTTTTTTTTTTCCTCCCTAAGCGCAGTGTATTTAATCAAGCATAAATGGAGCCTGTCAAATTCGTTCCATAATCTCGTATAACCAAAGTTAACTGCAGGTTACCTTCTTGATACTTTCATGGTTACTCCTGAAGTTGCCCACAGATATATACAAGTCCTATATACAGACAACAGCACCGTATTAGAATTTGTTTTCATTTACTTCGAGTTCATAAATTTGTGATTGATGATTGATCATTAATTTTTCGTAATCATAATAGTAAATGAAATCTAGGTCAAAAAAGCTAAATACGCTACTTCTAAGAATCAATAAACATCGCATTAACCTCAAAACGAAACTATTCTTGACCAAAAAAGAACACATAACGTGAAAATTCTTCTAAGACATTTCCTGACGTTATGCTTGCTTTATTTTGTGTAGACAGGGAAATGCATGGCGCCCTACCCTTAAACGAATCACTACGACAAAATGTTGAAGTCCGGAAGAAGGGGGAAAAGGATGAATGAAATATCCCTAATATTCGGGACTGATTTCCCTGCCCGAGGGAAGCTGGCGAATAGGATGAAAATCTCCCTCTGTTTGGCTTCTGCGTAGAAATCACTGGATTTGCTCATCCGACAATCCGCAAGTCTTCCTACTATTATTACGAAGACGTGTGTAGCTTTCAGAATGTCTCGCCACAATCTCTGGATGCTATTCGATGACGTCGGGAATCAGACAGTTCGGATGAAAGCGGATAAAAGTTGTTTTTGTCTACGTTTTCTATTAACTTTCGTTCTTCTTTCTGATAAACGCAAAATAATCTAATCCCAGGAAAAAAATAACAATCTAAGGAAAAAATTCTCACGTGACTTCCTTGTACGGCCTATGTACACATTTTTTGCTGCACTTCATTCAAACTTATTTCTCCGAACTATTCAAACTTAATTAACCGATCCTTCAAGGCTAGCTGAAAATGACATCAAAAATTGCAAATTTCGAAATTAAATATCCTGTTTAATTTTTGTCAATACGACAGTCAAATTTTTATTTTTTGTAATAAGTATAAAGCATTCTCAAATATAAATATAGAAACAGATATAAATATATAAATATATAAATAATCTCAAATATCAATATATAAATATAGAATATTTCGTTATTTGTCCAAAATTATTAGTCCAAAGGGTCTTTGTTCCTGAAGGACTATTGTTTTCGTTTTGCGATTTTGCGAAGTTCACTATAAATGTCCGTTTCACTTTTCAAACTATTGCTACACAATGTTAGAGTTCTGCATTATATTTGAAGAAATTAAATAATGAAAAATCTGCAGAAATATGTGTATATTTCTCACATCGTGATAAAACAATGGTACGTAGAGGCATCGAATTTTGAATGACGTAATCGTACTGCGAATACAGGCATGTGGAAGCCCAAATTTGAAATTTGGAATTTGTTTTATTATCGATTTCATATTTTGTAAAACTTTAACGAATGTTTGATTAACAAACTCAAGGATTTCAAAGCGCGCCATGACGACGTTGCACCGAAAAATAATTTTTATCTTCAGCGCGCGAGACTCTGTATCGGAAATTCTAAAGATATGCTCAATTTAAAACTATTTTGCTATGTTGCTCTTGAACTGAATTTTATGGTTTAAGTGCGAAGACCTTGATATTTAATTAATAAACGTAACAGACAAAATGATAAAAAAAAACGCCCGTTTGGACGTAATTTAAAATCTGAAACAGTGCAAGGAACATACATGCAGATTCCTCCTCATGCCGCCCAGACTGTACAGTGGTTAGGACAGCCGACTGCAAAGGGCACGGCTTCGAATCTTGGAGAAGGCATGGTTGTAACTCTCCGTCCCTTCATAAGTGATAAGTGACGGAGGACGTGGGCACTGTTCTTTTACCTTGATTGTTAATCAGTACAGCACCACGTCAGGCATTTTCTAGAGCCGCCGATGGGGTTCGCTGCCGTCCAACTGACCGGGTCCCAGTGTTTGTTGATATATAATAAGAATAGCACCACCAGTAAAACCAATAATAATACTGAAAAATATTACACATTAATATGCGCTCATTTACAAGTGTTCTCTCAATTTGTAATTGAATGCACATAGTCAGAGTTCCAACAGTAATGCACACACAGTTCGAAAGTTATATGAATAGTGCCGTTAACACATATTGAGACACGTTACAATACTAATTTCAGGATCGGTACTGCCAGTACTATTACATAAAGTTCCGTCCCTTCATATGAGGCAAAGGTGGCCCACTTATTAGGTGCCTCCATAATAACCTCCACCTATTAAGTGCCATAAGTGACCATCACGTCTGGATTTAATAGTGGGCAAGCCGAAATCGGCTTAGGTCCCGCCATTGGTAAAAAAAATCATTTTAAAATGATTCCTCCTCATTTGTTAATAAAGATAAACTTTTCGTATTAGGTATACTTTTTATTATATATAATATGTAGCTGCCACTCCTCGAATAACGTTTCCAGTTTCGGGAATATTACATGCATATCACAAAATGGGAGGGAGGATGGTGCTCTTTATCCTAGTCGAAAGGGAATAAATAATTCGATCATGTCGTTAATGTGTAAAATTCCTGGAGAGTTTGAAATTCTGATAACGCGGTATTCCATTTATTCTTGCTATTTCGTGCAGGAAGATCCCAGGAATGTTTTAAATTATTAAAATACGGATAAATGTCTGTAACGGACGGCATTTGCGTTACTCACGAGTGGCGATAGGGATACGTTCTGATAAACTAACACCTCGCGAGCTAAAATGTCATACAGCTAAAAGGTACCCTTTTCCTACCGATCTTTTTACCTGTAATTAAAAGACACTTTACCCTGTCGAATATCAAAATTTACCCTGCATTAAATGTGTTGATAATAATAAGTTAGTTTAGACCAGCGGTTCTCAACCTTTTGACTAACGTGTACCATCTAAACAAAAATTGAACACCTTTAGTACCACCACTACAAAATACTACTACCACCACCACGCTTGAACAAAGCTCAGATCGCATAAATTTGCGAGTGTTAAAAAAAACTCAATCAGGATGTTGGGGTTTTAATTTTTGAATTAAATAGTTAAAAATACTTTGCTTCTTTGCAAACCACCTATTTTTCTCTTGCGTACGACCGGTTGAGAACCCTTGGTTTATACCAGTGATTCTCAACCACTGTGCCGCGGCACTTTTGTGTGCAGCCAAATTCTTAAAGTGTGCCGCCAAATTTTAGAAATGTATATAGTAAAAATAGTAATGGGTTTAATTCTAGTATACGGTACGCATATTTCACACGTACACATCTGTGTAGCAACCGAGGAAGTGGCTTCAAGGATGGACCAATGGAAATCCAGTAATATTTCTGATATGTCACATGACCTTTCGCGTGCTTTAAGATTCAAGCAAGGTGGTTGAAAATATTTTGTCACACTATTTTCTGCACAAAAACATCGTCGATTTCTTCTGAAAATTTTCATTGCGATGGTAGATCAAATATAAGCAACTGTGAAGATTTCACTACCTGGTTGAAAAAATTTTAAATAAATACAAACACATGTTGGATACTCCGCAAAAGTACCCATGTGAAGTACTTCTTAATTAGTAGTAAATAAAATGAAGAAAGAAAAATGTGATAAACATCTGAGCTCAAATGCTATCTTTAAATAAAAGAATGCATGTAAGAAAAATATTTACACCAATTATATATGTAAATAGAAGTCAGAGCTTTTTATTGCAATCTATATGAAAAAGATGTTCTATAATAATAGCCAATGCAGAATGTTATTCAAAGTGAACCTTGCTAATTCGTATAATAATTCGTATTCATTTAGTGTGTTAAATTTCACATTTAATAACTGCTCACTCTTAAATGCACTATTTACACAAGAAATACTCATCAAACAGAATGAATTTACCTTATTCACAACGAATATATTCGATTTATTCACATATAACTTTTAATGTTAACAATGGATATAATTAGATCAAACACAATATCTATTCTGAATCTTACACTTTAAAACCCAAAAGAATGCAAGCACTGAATAAGAAAACACTAGATTCATTGTAACACTTTCAGTCCCTCCCAGCTCCATTAAATATATACATATATATATACACACTTGAATTCTCTTAATCCACAGGTGTTGGTAAATGCATATTATTCGAGGCTCATTGTAACTTGAGTCATTTTCTCGATGTAAAGAGCGATAATATGCCGTGAACAACAATTCAAATATTAATGTGTGATAAAAAATCGCGAAAGTGAAATGTCGGCGATTCATTAAACTCAGAAAAACGAAAGAACTACGAAATTTTCTACTGTTACGCCACACATTTATAACTGCGAAACAAATGCAAATTAAAACGTAAACTTACGCTCACATGCATGACGATTTATCGTCACAAGAGCAATAGATGCTCATTGGTCTTTTTTCGAAATCCCTCCCTCAGTGGCTACGCTGATGTGCACGTGAAATATGCATACGGTACACATGGGAATTGGCAAAATTCGGTTTTTAAGACATTAATTAGCGCGCCAATTGTGGTATCCAAGCCGAATTTCTGCCGAAGACCTTCTGTATTTGAATTAACTTTGAACGAAGAGGAAAAACTAATATCGCTTTCTATTAATCGAGATTCAGTTTTAAAATATTCGGAAGAATCAATTTATTCATTTTGGATTAACATTATCCTTTGATGACCAAAGAAGCTTTAAAAATATTATTACAATTTTCTACATCTTATTTAACTTGTAATTAATCCCTTAATAAATGTACTGCTGTTTTTGTAGTACATATTATTTTATTTTACATTCAAAATTATTATCATAAACTGTTTTACACAGTGTATTATAGGTAAGTAAACAACTATTAAACTTATCTTTTTCTTTTATATTTTCTTTTTTTGTGGGCCGTCAAATTTTGAAATCATTAAAAGTGTACCGCGACAAAAAAAGAAATGACAATCACTGATTTAGACTATCGTAGAGCGAAATTGATTAGCGAATACGCTGTTTTACGACGAGATGTTCAGTATTTGCTTCAATTTATTGCATAAGGAGTCAACAACAGGATACAAATTCAATTTATCAGGAATTCTCGCCTTCCCAACTGCTTCCTCCCTAGGTGTTAATGGTAACGCATACGGCTAGTGATGGGAAGATCCAGTGTTCGAATTCTTACATTTCTCCATTCATAAACATAAATACACTGTATAGGGTTTCCCTTATTTTGCATCACAAATCATTTTGAGTTTAGTACCTTTCCTGGACTTCTCATTTCACCCCTCAAATTTCCTCGCCAAAATTTAAATTATTATAATTAAAGATCATTTCGCCTCGCAAAATTAAGGTTAAGTATATTGAGACATTAGGATTTTTTTTTTTTTTTTTGGAAGCAAGAGATATTGAAAAATGAGTAATGACTTCGCCAGGAATTACTTAATTTCTTAATCCAGCACTACTCTTAACTGTTTTGAATTTATTGTGTAACGATTCTGAAATTCCACCGCAAGTTGTCGGTGCTATTGTAAGAACTCCAAATATCCGAATCAGTTGGGACCGGACCCCAATCGGATAATCAAAAATTCGGATAACTGTATTTTTTTTTCCGAAGAAAGACTACGAAAACATGCTAAGAAGGTGGGAGAAATACCTTATATACACCCCCTTTTTAAAGGGCAACTGGGGTTGAAGGAACCCAATCGCCAAATCCTGGGTGTGGAGAATCATCATCCCCCACCCTTTTAGTTCGGGCGCCACTGTAGAGACTGTAACGTATTTTGCAGTATTTAACAAAATAACAGATGATCTTCTTAATAAAACATAAATTTTATTTCTAGTTTACGGAGATAGATAATTTGAATACAATCTTTTAGTTACAAATATTTCTTACATCTACTAGCTGGTAAAACTTTTAGAATCATAATTTTAAACAATTTTTAACAATTTCTTACGGTTGCTGAGCAACGGTTAGATGATACAAATATGGCGTTGCCACTCCAATAATAAATATAGTTATTCGTTAAATAATAAAATATTACAAGACATTAGGTTATTTAGAAGCAGGAAAGATGGAAAATGAGCAACGCCCTCGCCGGCAATCGAACCACGGACCTCTCGAAACGCGCCCAGCGTGCTCACCACTACACTATGAAGGCATGCTAAGAAGCCGGGAGAAATACCTTATAGCCTAAAGAGCATTTGTCATTCGATAGAATTCCTAGGCATTATATACAGTGTCTCACAAAAGTGATGGGACACTTGTGCTTTACAAAAGGAAACTGTAATAAAATAAATTTAAAAAAACATGCAAAAATTTTTTGTGGGTGTGTTTCGTACTTAAATTTAGTAACAATTATTACATAACATACATTTTCTCAAAATATTAAAATAATAATTTAATAAAAATACAATTGTTTAGAACGGAGCAAAAAATGGCTCACATAAGTGATGGGACACCATTAGATACTACTATGTACTACAATAAAAATATCTTTTGGGGTTTTTATTTTTACTCAAAAGCAATTAGCAATAATTTATAAAATCGTCTGCGTCTTTCTCTCTAGTTTGTTTTGGAATTTTTGTGTTTTTTAGCTCTGTGCAGCCATGAATAAACGAAAAGAAACTTTGCCTGAAATTCGAAAATTTGTTATTAATTTGCATATTGAACGTGAAAAATCTATTAGAGAAACTGCTGAAACAGTTAACATGTCATTCAACAGTTTTCAATATCATTAAACGATATAAAAAGAAGCATATACAGGATAAAAGAAGACCTGGTCGACCATAAAAGCTATCCAATGGAATAACGCGAATTATTGTTCTAAATATTAAAAAAAATCGAAGAATGAGTGCTCCTAAAGTTGCTGCTGATTTACGAGCATTATATAGAATAATTGTTAATCCTGAGACTATTCGAAGAGTAATTCGATCTGCTGGATATCACGGTAGAGCAGCCAGGAAAAAATTCTTCGTAAGTGAAAAGAATAGAAAACTCAGACTGGCTTTCGCAAAATCCAACATAAATAAGAACTCTGATTACTGGAATGAAGTTATATTTGCTGATGAGAGTAAATTTAATATATTTGGTTCTGACGGTAGAATCTTGGTGTAGAGAAAACCGAGGAAAGAATTTCGCAAACGGAACTTGGTGCCAACAGTAAAACATGGTGGAGGAGGAGTTATGGTATGGGGGTGTATGTCGTCCGCTGGAGTTGGTAATCTTGTTTTTATTGACAGTATAATGGATCAGTACAAGTATATTGACATTTTAAATCAAAATTTGAAATCTTCAGCATGAAAATTGACCCATCATAACGATTTTAAATTCTACCAGGACAATGACCCCAAGCACACTGCTTTGAACGTTAGACGACTCTGGCTGCTATATAACTGTCCTGAAATAATAAAAACACCACCACAATCTCCAGACTTAAATCCCATAGAGAATATTTGGCAAGAATTGGAATCAAGAATTCGCAAACACACCATTTCTTCAAAACAACAATTAAAATCATTGCTTCAAGAAGAATGGGGTAAAATCACTCCAGAAATCACAAAAAAATTAGTCGAATCCATCCCAAGAAGATTAAATCACGTTTTTAAAAGTAAAAGTAAATCCAACAAAATATTAAAACATTTTAAGAAGTAAAATTTTTGGATAAACATTTGATGGAAAAGTAAGTGTCCCATCACTTATGTGAGCCATTTTTTGCTCCGTTCTAAACAATTGTATTTTTATTAAATTACTATTTTAATATTTTCAGAAAATTTATGTTATATAATAATTGCTACTAAATTTAAGTATGAAACACACCCACAAAAAATGTTTACATGTTTTTTTTAATTTATTTTACTACAGTTTCCTTTCGTAAAGCACAAGTGTCCCATCACTTTTCTGAGACCCTGTACAATGTCTAGAGAAAGTATGTAATAATTTTCATATTTCATAGTTTGCCTAAAAACGGCCGGCATTATATAAAATGCCTAAGCATTCTATAGCAGTGGTGGCGAACCTTTTTGGAGCCGCGTGCCAGAGTGGAATGGCCGAGTGCCATTCCGTTAGTCTGTTATAAATTTGAATTCGTTTTAGCAAACATTAGCTGCTTCAACTTTGGCCTAAGTTCTTCTTTGCCATGTAACAAGTAATATGATTGGCTCAAACAACTGAAACGTCATAAATTGGGTCAATAAATATGTATGTCGTTTCTTTGGCGATATATGAAAATATTATATCTATGCCAGTGGCATTATGAGATGAGTAAGCGAAACGTTCAAGAACAGACTAAAACACTTATTTAAATTACATAGTATCATTTTATTGTGATTGTTGATTAAGGAAATAATACTTCGTTCGCGTGCCAGCTAATGAGGCTCTGCGTGCCGACTGTGGCGCGCGTGCCATAGTTTCGCCATCACTGTTTGAATGCCGGCGTTTCATACTGCCGGTAACTGCCGGTTTCATACTGCTGGTAAGTAGTATTTTATGTGCAAGCAGTAACTCAAGTGTAATGTAAATGTAATGTGTATCTGTAATTATGTATGTATATAATGTGTAATGTAATGTTTATCTGTAATTATGTATGTATATAATGTGTAATGTAATGTTTATCTCTAATTATGTATCATATTGATGTATAAGTAGTATTTATGTGCAAGCAGTAACCCAAGTGTAAGCAGTAATTTTTGAGTAATAATGTGTAATGTAATGCATATATTTATGTGTATATGTAATTATGTAACATATTAATACGTAAGCCGTATTGTCTGTACAAGCAGCAAATCATGTGTAAGCAGGAATATGTGTGAGCAGTAACTTAGGTGCAAGCAGTAACTTACGTGCAAGCAGTAATTAATGAGTATTTATGTATCATACTAATGTGTAATCAGTAATTAATGAGTATTTATGTATCATACTAATGTGTAATCAGTAATTAATGAGTATTTATGTATCACACTAATGTGTAAGCAGTAATTTATGTGTAAGGAGTAATTTATGAGTATTTATGTGCCATACTAATGTGTAAGCAGTATTTCATATGTAAACAGTAACTTACGTGTAAGCAGGAACTTATGTATCATCAGTAGGCAGCAATTCCTGTGTACGTAGTAATTTATGTACAGTGCAACTGAATATGTATGTAATCTTATACATGTAACTTATGCGTAAGCAGTACTTGTATTATATTAATGTGTTGTCATGTATCATATTAATGTGTAATGTAATGAGTATATGTAATTATGTATCATTTAAAGTGTAAGTAGCATTCTATGTGCAAGCAGTAATTAAAGTGTAAGCAGTAATTTATGTGTAAACAGTAATTTAGGAGTAATAATGTGTAATGTAATGCGTATATTTATGTGTATATGTAAGTATATTAATGTGTAAGGTATGTGTATATGTAAGTATATTAATGTGTAAGGTAATGTGTATATGTAATTATATATCATATTAATATGTAAATAGTATCTTCTGTGCAAGCAGCAAATCATGTGTAAGCAGGAATATATGTGAGCAGTAACTTATGTGTAAGCAGTAATTAATGAGTATCTATGTATCATACTAATGTGCAAGCAGTATTACATATGTAAGCAGCAACTTATGTGTAAGGAGTAATTTATGAGTATTTATGTATCATACTAGTGTGTAAGCAGTAACTTATGTGTAAGCAGTAACTTATGTGTAAGCAGGAACTTATCTATCATCAGAAGACAGCAATTCATGAGTATGTAGTAATTTATGTACAATGCAACATAATATGTATGTAGTGCAGCGGTATAACGCAACTATGCACAATGCAACTATGTAATATAATCCTTGACTGAAACAGCATGCTGTTTCATACTCCGCACTGAATAACCAAATCTGTGTAAACTGTGATCCGAATGTTGCCATATGTACAATGCTATATGTAATAATGTATCATATTAATGTGTAACCAGAATATTAAGTGCAAGCAGTAACTTATATAAGTAGTAATTTATGTGTCATCAGCAGGCAGTAACTTATGTGTAAAGTAGCAATTATGTATAGTGCAACAGTATATGTGTGTAACGCAATGGTGCATTGCAACTATATTCTCTAACTGAAACAGCATTTTGTTTCATACTCCGCACTGAATAACCCAATATGAGCGAACTGCGATCTGAATGTTGCCATATGTACAATGTATTATGCAATTGTGTATCCTATGAATGTGTAAGCAGTATTTGTATCATAGTAATGTGTAATTATGTATCACATTAACGTGTAATGTAGTATGTATATGTAATTGAGCATCATATTAATGCTCCATATTAATGTAATCATATCAATGTAAGCAGTATTTCATGTGCAAGCAGTAATTCTTGTGTAAGCAGTAATTTATGTGTAAGCAGTAGTTCAGGTGCAAGCAGTAACTTATGCGATAATTTAAGAATAAGATGAAATTATATGTTATCAGTAGGCAGTAATTTATGAGTAAGTAGTAATTTATGTATTATGTAAAGCAGCAAGTCTTATGCTCAAGTTTAGGGTAATGTTATGTGTCAAATATCATATATGATGTAAGTTTTATGTTTATGTCATTATCAACAATGTAACTAATGTAAACCAACCAACATGTAAACCAATGTCACTCTGAAAAGAAATAGCCCCTGTATGGCCATGTACACCTTTTGTGAAGTATCAATAAACTCCCGGTGAGCCCTTATGGGGCCCCAGGGAGTTGTTGCGTCTGGATAGGGTAGGGCGTGGGACATATGCCTGTTTACCTCTGTTAAACGCCAGGCGTCCCCGTCGTCCGTCACCTGTCACCTGCCGGTATAAGTTGGTAACTGCTGGTTTCATACTGCCGGTATAAGTTGGAGGGAGGTCGATTTCGTAATTCGTAAGATGAGCTATTATTACTCGGAAGCTTCCTGTGATTCTTTTCAGAGAAAATGTAAACTTGAAATTTTTCACAATATTCGATTAAAAAAATAGGATTTGCAGGAGAGAGCAAAGCGCAGAATTTTAACAGAATTCAGACATGTACCTTAAGGGGGCTCATACACCTTAAACCCCTTATGATCTTCGAATATGTGCCTGTTGCAAGAATTGGAATATTTTATTTATTTTAAAAAAATTACTTCCAACTTTTTACAGCTAGCTACATAATATAGCTGCTTTGGGAACTAGCAACCAGAAAGTTTGTGTTGCCACAAATATTTTTCTAATTTAATCTGCTTGTGACAAAATGTTTCGTCATGTTTCCACCTCGCACGCGTGATATTTTAAAAAAATGGCTAATGATACATACTTGAATGTAATTCTTTATATGGGCACTATCTTCTAACTGAACCCAAAATCTGATGAATATTTTAATATTAAAAAATTTTATGCACGAAAACATTACAGATTTTTTCAATAAAATACATTTTATAAACTCCACTCCAAATAAAATAAAAATTTAACATGAAATTCTTAGAATTTCTGGTTCACAATTGTTTCCAAATGTTATAAAAGCTATATATTAAATATGGAATAATATTTGTGGCAACACAAACTTTCTGATTACTATTTCAGAAAGCAGCTATATTTTGTAGTGAGCTGTAAAAAGTTAGAAGTGATTGCTTTTAAAATATATAAGTTATTCCAATTCTTGCAACAGTCACCTATTCGAAGATATTATGGATTTTAAGGCGTACGAGTCCGATTAAATACTTTCCTCGACTTCTTTATTCTCATCCAGAATGCTCTTAAACAACACATCTAAAAATGTTGTACAATACAGTGTTAGAAGTGTCTGTATATTTGCTTTAGAGATTTAGGTGAGAGATCATCTGGACTATGAGTGGGCTTTCGAAAGGATTCCCATGCGTACAGGCGGAGAAATTCTTATTTATTCTACCATACCATCTGGCACTGCGATAAGAACTATTCTGGTAATCCCACGAAATGGCTTCCTCCGGAAAAGTGCTGAAAGGAAATTTAACAAAAAGGTTATTTGTACTGAGTGTGCGTTTTGTTAGAAGTCAACCCTTTTCTTTTCTTTTTTTTTCCGTCCCTGCTTCCACTAATGTTTACATTTCCGGCGTCCACTGGTGATTGAATTGCTGCTTTGCTGCCCAAGAAGAAATCGATTTTTCGGAAATTGCGGCAAAGAAGTATTAAGAGTGAAATACAACATTGAACTGTTGAAGACATCGTATTATTTACTGCGCTGTTATTATCTTCTCGGAAATATATTTACCTGACTGCTTATAAGGTATATCCCCCTCTTTCCAGCGTGCCTCCGTGGTGCAACGGATAGCACACTCGGCGCGTATTCGAGAGGTCCAGGTTTGAGTTCCGGCGAGGGCATTGCTCATTTTTCATGTCTCCGTAGAATAACCTGATGATGCTACAGTGACGTCCGAACTAAAAAAGGTGGTGGATGATGATTCTCCACCACCAGGATTTGGCGATTAGGTCAACTAATCCCCAGTCACCCAAAATATTTCTCCTGCCTTCTTAGCACGCCTTTGTGGTGTAGCGATCAGCACACTCGGATGATTAGCACACTCACGGTGGATGAGGTGGATGATGATTCTTCAAAAATATAACTACTTGACTTGTAGAGACATTAGGTATCTTTTTTGGAAGCAGGCAAGATGAAAAATGAGCAACGCCTTCGCCGGGAATCGAAACATGGACCTCTGGAATACGAGCCCATCGTGCAGACCACTACACTACAAAGGCATGCTAAGAAGGAGGGAGAAATAACTTATATAATCCCCCTTTTAAAGGGCGACTGGGGTTTTAGGGGACCTAGTCGCCAAATCTTGGGTGTGGAGAATCATCATCCACCACCCCTTTTAGTTCGTGCGCCACTGTAGAGACATTACGTATTTTTTGGAAGCAAGAGAAGTGTAAAATGACCAACGATCTCTCCGGGAATCGAACCACGGACCTCTGGAATACGCGCCCAGCGTACAGACAACCACACTACGAAGGCATCTAAGAAGGCGGGAGAAATACCATATAAACTAAAGAGATTTAGCCGAAGCTAGCACAATTCTGAATTAGTTGGCCGCTAACATTAAATTAGCTAGCGAGGGCACGTAATACGGCCGAGCGTAGTAACAGTTTAGTGAGACGTAGCCAAAAGGCAAACCCGTCCTATTCAAAAAATCCAGTTCTCTCTACCGAAGTCAGTGGAACTTCGACTTAAGTACCACTCCTTCTCATTTACACATAACGCGATTCTAAAAACTCATTCTGGTAAGGAACAGTAAGCTGAAATTAGCAGAGATAGGAAAGAAGCTTAAAAATAACTGTTATAAACTTAGGATAAACCTTAACAAGGCTATCTTCCTTTAAGGTAGAGAGCTTTTGAGGAGGACATTTTAAGGAAAGCTGGTTGGTATTTTCTTACAAATTAAACTTGCAAATTTGATGCTTTCAGGAGGATTTGATACAAAATAATATAACTGAAAAAATAAACAAAATAATAAATGAGAAATGTTTATATAGATAAAGATGAGCTCATTCTTAAACAAATGGTAAAGTTTCATCGGCTGTAAAAATCTCTCAGAGGAAATTTGACTCAGAATAATAATAATAAATAAATAAATAAATAAATAAATAAAGACATGAAAGGCTTTCAGATTTTACATTACGCCCAAAGGGACGTTTTTAACGTTTGTGTGTTACCTTCATTTATAACCATAAAATTCAGTTCAACAACAATATCGCAAAATGCTTTTAAAAGGAGCCTATCATTAGAATTTCCCAAACATGGAATTTACGGAATTTTACAAGGATAGAAAACACAAAATTTTAAACGGAATCGAAAAATTTATAAAATTATTTAAAAATACAAATTTAAAAAATAAATCACAAAAAATGGGTGAGTTTTATTTAGAATGAACCTGAATTTGCCATTGCTCACTTTGAAATCGTTGAGTTGGTTAATTAAAAATTCGTTAGAGTTTTACAAAATATACAATAGATAATAAAACAAATTACTATAGATAATAAAACAAATTACAATAGATAATAAAGTTCGGACTTCCAGATACCCATTTTCTATTGGAGGATAGCTTATTGAAAAATTTGATGGTTCTAGGTACCGTTGTTTTTTCACAGTACGAGAAACATGATAAACTTAAGATAAACCTTACAAGGCTATCTTCTTTTAAGGTAGAGAGCTTTTGAGGAGACGTTTTAAAGGAAGCTGGTTGATATTTTCGTTACAAATAAAACACGGAAGCTTCATGCTTACAAAAGAATTTGATACAAAATAATATAACTGAAAAAATAAACAAAATAATAAACGAGAAATGCTTATAAAGATGAGCTCATTCTTAAACAAATGGTAAAGTCTCATCGGCTGGAAAAATCTCTCAGAGGAAATTTGACTCAGAATAATAACAATAAAAATAAATAAAGACATTTAAAGCTTACCGAAGTCAGTGGAACTTCGACTTAAATACCACTCGTGCTCATTTACATTTAACGCGATTCTAAAGCTCATTCTGGTAAGGAGCTGTAGGCTGAAATTACCATACATTTATGCAAATTCTTCATTAGTTAATTTCTTTAAATATAATGCAGGGCTCCAATGTTTGGTGGCAAAAAATTTGAGAAGTGAAACGATATTTACAAAGAATCAACGCAAAATGCCAAAACGAAATTAATAACCCTTCTCGGCTAAAGCCCTTTCGGCTAATAATAAACAGAAATAATAATAACTGAAAGATACTTTGAGGCGTAAAAACTCGTCAGGTGAAAAACAATTACACAGCCTCGGGTAGAAACAACACCATTTTTTATTAAACTTTAAAAAAGAAAGAAAGAAAAATGTATTTTATATTGACCTTTCGGGATAAACAACATAAAAATAAGCAGAGATAAAAGAAACAGTAGGAAATGAAAATAAATGTACTAAAAATAGCTTCCGCATCTATAGCTATCATAAACTTGCTATTAATAAATCAAACTAGAAGCCAAAGCTCCAGAAAACAAAAACATCTGGGAAAAAAAGTTAAAAGAGCAAGAAAACTATAAAAAATGGTGTCCAAGGGGGAACAAAAATGAAAATGTCATTTATAACAAACCCAAACAGCACTGCATCAACCTACGCATTCTCCTAAAAACGGCAAGAGAAAGTTGTAAACATGTTTATATATTTCTCTTCGTTCATTCTTAACACTTAAAGAGGATTAAATACGTTTAAAACTCTATTTTCTGTTTCTAATTTTGGACATGTTTGGATTAAGAACTGTTTGCATGACGAAATTATATTTTAGTTTAAATTCATAAAAGTTAATGGAATGTTTCTGGATTGCTGAAGTTTGTTGTGATGATGTAGAGACATTAGAACTTTTTTTTTTTTTTTTTTTTTTTTTTTTTTTGAAACAAGAGAGATGAAAAATAGCAAACCGCCTTCGCCGGGAATAATCGAACCACGGGCCTCTGGAATACCGGCCCAGCGTGCAGAACCACTACACCACGAAGGCACGCTAGGAAAGTAGAAAAAATACCTTATAATGATTCCACCGTTTTGGATTACAGAACGCGAGAAGACTGCGTGAATTTTGTTTCAACAACTTTTTACAAAAATAAACAGAATTTTGCATTTTTATTCTTCTATCGACGTTTCCTCCAAAATCGCCTTTTATTGCAGCTGCTGAAGTTACTAGAGTAGTAAGTGTCTGCCATTAAAATAAGAGGAAACAAATTTGAGCTTCATTTTTATGATCTTCTAGTAACTTCTTTTCATTGTTAACGTTTTAGCTCATGATATTTCCCAAATACCCAAATACAAAATAGCAAACAAAGTCCAAAAAGTTAATAAATAAAGTCCTAAGTGTCAGTCTTGAAATCTCTGCCTGTAATCCAATCTAGCCATAATTTCCTCTAGGAATTCATGGTCCCGTAAGTTACTCGCTGGCAGCCTTTGTTAATGAAAGTTAAGCAATGACAAATATTAAAATGGTACCTTACTTCATTTCCCCCTTTTTACTTTGTAGAGTCCACGTGGGTTAACTTCTAGCTGAAAGTGAAATAACAGAAACAGGGTTCGTAGCCATATTTTAGTTAAAAAAATAAGCACCTGTTTAATTACATATATACACAACTGCATAATTAAAATAAAAATGAGATTGATTTAACCGTAATTCAAAATCCGAGAAATTCAATATGGTTGCAATCGGCCGCATCTAAAAGTATATACATATATGCATATAATTACAAAAAATTTTATAATTTATATAAATATGCTTAATGTTTTTCGCGCATTAAGCTGCTGAAAAATTATCAGTAAAAACAAAAAGTAAGAAATTTAAAACTAGTTTTTCATTGTGCGTTTTAATTAAGTCTTTTAACATAAGTTTTATAATTTCACTAACGTTTTAAATTCTTTGAATTATATACTATATGCTTAAAGATAAAATTTTTATTTATATTTATTTCTGAAATATTTTATTTTTTCACTTTCGTTTTCAGTTCTTCAAATAAAATATTTTTTTATTTAAGGTACAAGATTATAATTAGAATTTACTTTCTTTTTTTCCTTGCTTTGAGGAAGGGCCAGACTTTTCGGGTGAAACTATTATAATTAAAATGCATTAAAATGGTTCATCGGCTAATTCTGGATACAGAAAAGCAAGGATATTTGTAGAAGAGAAATTTCAATTGATTTCAATGTTCCTCCTCCCTGACGCAGTAGCATTGAAGTTGACTAAATTCCTCTTCTGTTTTTTATTATTATTATTATTATTATTATTATTATTATTTTAAATGGGGTATTGCAAAAGTTTCGGTTTTAAAAATTTTTTAATTTTTTTTGCATTTATAGGATTTTTGAAATTTATTAATCATAAATTTCAATTTTTGATCTTTGTGAAAAATTAGCCATAAATTTCTTACTTTTTGTCTTTGCTAATATATAATTTGCACCATGCTATATATAAATGTAATACAGATCGTAAGTCGCGCTTTCGAGACATGAAAAACACAA